>NC_036842.1:27383929-27398391 GCF_002910315.2 Salvelinus sp. IW2-2015
GACCAAAACATCAGCCAGGAAGCATAGGAACTGAGAAGTGGTCTGTGGTCACCACCTGCAGAACCACTCCTTTATTGGGGGTGTCTTGCTAATTGCCTATAATTGTCACCTGTTGTCTATTCCATTTGCACAACAGCATGTGAAATGTATTGTCAATCAGTGTTGCTTCCTAAGTGGACAGTTTGATTTCACAGAAGTGTGATTGACTTGGAGTTACGTTGTGTTAAGTGTTCCCTTTTATTTTTTTGAGCAGTGTATATTTAACAATAGCGCCTTGTGTTCCTTTAACGCAGTGCTTCTCAATTATTTTCTGTTACGCCTTGTGTTCCTGTTTACTTCTTGGAAGAAGTAAACATTTCGCGCCCCCCCAACTCTCCGCCGCTACTGTAAATAGTATAATTTGTCTATAAAATTGTTATAGGTACACCTCTGCATAACATTGTATCCTTATTAACATTAAAGAAAACAAAAAAAGAAAGAAATATAGATCAACTTACAACAAAGAATAACTTTATTAACATTGTTTTTTTAGTCTAACAGAAAAGACTTAAAGTGCATCACTTTGCCTGAAAAAATAAATAAAATTCAAGCCTTATTTAAACTAAACATTTTGTTGACCATTAGATACTGAAAAATAAAATAAAATATAATCAATAAATAATATATTCAAATTGATCAGCAACATTAACTCAGGAGCACAATATATGAAACACTAACTTATAAAACAAAAATGAATAAAACAATTTGTGCTGATTTATTTATTTATTTTTTATCAAAATGAGGAAGTCAGGATTAATGGCTACAATGAGAACGTTTTGCAAAGCGGGACGATTGTTGGCAATATTCGGCACGTTTTCGAAAAAACTCAAGCGGCTTATCAGCGTGATTGGGGTGTAATGTCTTTAAGTGACGACTTCATTTATTTGGCTTCATGCTGTCCGCTGCCAACATTTTTAGACACAGTAAACATACCGGTCTTTTCTCCTCTCCCACCGTAGTCACAGTGAAGCCAAGCGCTACATAGCGTCGTCATATTTCCTCGTCTTAGCTTTCGTGAGATTTACGTTTGTCTCATTATCTCCGTCTCTCGCCGCCTTTCTTTTCATCCCTGTTAAATATTTTTCCATGGTGTCTCTTAAGGGTTTGTTATCTGCACTTCATATCTCCTGCTGTGTGCTCTTGTTCGCTGCAAAAAAAAACTACTCCCTGCGGCAAAAAAAAGCATGTTCCCCGGGGTCACACGCGCCCCCCTGGCATCGCTCCGAGCCCCCCCAGGGGGGCGCGCCCCACTATTTGAGAAGGACTGCTTTAACGGTAAGCCTACCATGACCCCCACATTACCAGGCAAATCCTTTTTTCTATATTTACAATTTAGGTCAGCTATGCTAGCCTTTGGAGGCCCTTGGGAAACCCAACTACCAAACCATCCAATGATGGATGGAGACATGTAGACTGGGTGGGGTAGGGGGAATGGGATGGGAGGTTGGGGGTGGAGGCCCACTTCTTTTTTTGTTTCCTTTTCCTTTTATATTGAATTTATTATCACTGAAACTTTATGTATTTCTTACAGTTTTTCTTTTGAGTGGCAGCCTACATGGGTACATGTTTTATAAAAGTATCATTTGAAATGGATATGCCTAAATCAGATCAAAAACTGATATTTGGCAAATTGGTTGAACACACACCTCAATGTATTGTCTATAGCTAGGCTAATCAAACCTGGACCTCAATGTCTACTAAATACAACACTGCTTCAAGGCAAGCAACACTGAACCATGCATGAGAGCATAAGCTGTTCTGGACGACTGTGTGATCTCGCTCTCCGTGGCCGATGTGAGTAAGACCTTTAAACAGGTTAACATTCACAAGGCCGCGAGGCCAGACGGATTACCAGGACACATACTCAGAGAAAGCACTGACCGGCGAGCAAATGTCTTTACTGACGTTTTCAACCTTGTCCTGACCCAGTCTGTAATACCAACATGTTTCAAGCAGACCAGCATAGTCTCTGTGCCCAAGAACGCTGAGGTAACCTATCTAAATGACTATTGCCCTGTAGCACTCTTTCATCTGTATCCATGAAATGCTTGAAAGGCTGGTCATGCCTCACATCAACACCATCATCCCAGACACCCTGGACCCACTCCAATTCACATACCGCCCCAACAGATCCACAGATGACGCAATCTCTATTGCACTCCACACTGCCCTCTCCCACCTGGAGAAGAGGAACACCTACAGTGCATTCGGAAACTATTCAGACCCTTTCACTTTTTCCATATTTTGTTACGTTACAGCCTTATTCTTTTTAATCTACTTCCGGTGCCAACCGAGATGGCTGCCTCGCTTCGCGTTCCTTGGAAAATATGCAGTATTTTTTTTTTTTTTATGTGTTATTCCTTACATTGGTACCCCAGGTAATCTTAGGTTTCATTACATACAGTCGGGAGGAACTACTGAATATAAGAGCAAACACACACACCGCGAGATACTACGTTGGTAAACTGGAACAACACACACCCTGAGGCTGCATTGCATCGTAGCTGACGAGGAGTAATTTAACAAGGTCTAAATCTAAAAAACAAAACTCCCTAAGCTTCTCATGCATGCCATTGGCATTGTGCTACCCAGGGCTGGACAAAACCTAGATCATTGTTATAAGGCTATATGGCATTTCCGGCGAGTATGCAAGTATAAGGCCGAACTCGCAAGATCCGCCGCCTTGTCGGAAAAGCTGCCACGACTCCATTTTGCTTTGAAGCTCCAGCCTACAAACAGAAACTAAAACAACAAGCTCGCACAAACCGCGGCCTCTATCGTCGAGGTCTGTTCAACGCTGGCTCCCGACCAAATCCTGAATCCACGCAAGTGGGCAGACCACTCGTGCACAGAGACGGTGCCACTTCAGACGTGCTTCGAATTCAGCAGCGGATTGGAATACTGTTCGCATTGCGTCAAACAACAATATTGACGAATACTGCTAGATTCACAATCGGCTGAGCGATGGCCGTGCATTAGGAAGTGCATTGACGATGCGTACCCACAGGCAACGATTAAAACATTCCCAAAACCAGAAACCGTGGCACGCAAGTGTATACGCCGCAAGCAATTCGCGTGATACTGAAAGCGCGAACCATGCTTAACCAGGCAAGGTGACGAAGCATGGGCACCAATGTGTAACAAAAGAGGCTATAAGAAGTCACAAAACAAAAGGATATAAGAGCAAGTCAACAGGCATATACAGTCCAGACACCAGTCAAGCCAAGGAGTCTATATAAAAGACAAGGCTACAAATACAACTTTTTTTGCCCACGCGTTTATCTAGGAGAGGAGAGACAATACAGGCATCGAACCATGCACTACGGCCATACAGCTACCAAGCACTACCTTGCGGGCCTCAGCATCACTTGAGAAGTCCAGAGGGTGAGTAAAACCTAGTAGAAAGAGCAGTGTTAACCTCTGCGCAAAGGGCGAGCATGGCCCAGACGGCATTCCCAGCGCAGCGCTTTCCTCTAGAGCATTGAGTTCTTGCGCAGGACAAGAGCTGGCTGGTGTGTTTACGGCCCACTATGATTTTGCAAAAGGCTCAATGCCTTCCCATCAACACGTCTGCAATGTTAACCAATTACAATCGCCTTCAAGAGGGCCCACCATTGTCCTGTCCCAAGAAAGCTAAGGTAACTGAGCCTAAAACGACTACCGCCGGCTAACAAACGTCACTCCGTTATGCACTTCACGCCGGTCATCATCAGAACGATGCCAATATTCGCAGAGAACTACGTCCCAGGACCATATCACCTCCACCGGAACCTACGGATCAGGCTGACCCACTCCAATTTCGCTACCCGGACCCAATAAGTCTCACAGACGACGCAATCGCAACCACATTGCACCACTGCCCTCAACCCATCTGGACAAGAGGAAACCCATGTGAGAATGCTGTTCATCGATTACAGCTCAGCATTTAACACATAGTATACGCCTCCAAACTCGTCATCAAGCTGGAGACCCTGGGTCTCGACCCTGCCTGGTGCAACTTGGGTTCCTGGACTTCCCTGAACGGGGCCGCCGCCCCAGGGTGGTAGGGTGAGGTAATCAACATCTCGCACTGCCGCTGCACCTAACACTGAGCCCCACAAGGGTGGCGTCTGAGCCCTCTCCCTGTACTTCCCTGTCACCCACGACTGCGTGGCCCATGCACAGCCTCCAACTCAATCATCTCAAGTTTGCGGATGACACACAGTGGTAGGCTTGAATTACCAACAACGATGAGAAGTACGGCCTACAGGGAGGAGGTGAGGGCCGGCCCTCGAGTGTGGTGTCAAGGAACATATACCTCAACACTTCAACCGTCAACAAACAAAGGAGAGTATTGATTGTGGAAGCTTCAGGAAACAGCAGAGGGAGCACCCCCCTATCCAATCACGGGCAGTCATGGAGAAAGGGTGGAAAGTTTTAAGTTCGCTCGGTGTACAGCATCACCGGACAAACTGAAATTGGTCCAACCCATACAGACACGTTGTGAAGAAGGCGCCGCAGCGCCCTCTTCAACTCAGGAAGCTGAAGAAATACGGCTTGTCACCAAAGCACTCCACAAACTGTCTACAGAATGCAGCAATCGAGAGCTCCCTGTCGGCGCTGGTATTCAACCGGGGGCCTGGTAAACGGCAACATGCTCCGCCCTACAACCGAAGGCTCCCAGAGGGTAGTGAGCGTCTGCACGAACGCATCCACCGGGGCACAACTTACCTGCCCTCACCATGGCACCTTAACACCCCCGATTCACACGGAGGCCATAAAGATCATCAAGGACACAACCAACCGAGCCACTGCCTGTTCACACCTCATATCATCCAGAACGTCGAGGTCAGTACAGGTGCAATCAAAGCCAGGGGACCGAGAGACTGGAAAAACAGCTTCTATCTCAATGGCCATCAGACTGTTAAACAGCCACACTGACATTGATGAGCTGGCCGCTGCCCAACATACAACTCACTCCAGCCATTTAAAAATGATTATCGAAACTAAAATTCCACTAGCCACTTAAACAATGCCACTTAATATATGTGTTTACATAACCCTACCATTACTCTCTCATATGATATATACTGTACCTCAATATCCTAGATCTACACGCATACCTTGCCATCTTTAATGTAATACATGTACATCCACTAGCACTTTAAAACTATGCCACTTTATGTTTTTACATACCCTACATTAACTCAATCTCAGTATGTATATACTGTACTCATACCATCTACTGCATCTTGCCATGGCCGTTCATGTACCATCAACTCATTCATATATCTTTATGACATAATTCTTTATCCCTTTACACTTGGCTGCTGTATAAGGTAGTAGTTGTGAATTGTTAGGTTAGATTACTTGTTGGTTATTACTGCATTGTCGGAACTAGAAGCACAAGCATTTCGCTACACTCGCATTAACAATTCCTGCTTAATGCGCATGTGTAATGGTGAATAATAAAATTTGAATTTCATATGAACCAGTGTTGAATTTGTATTTTAAATAGGTTTTACATGTATCACCGAGAGAGTGGTGATTTATACACTTGTGTTTCATCTATAGTACTATAGTGAATTGATTATACTGGGTTTTATATATGCAGTGTTTTGTGATTTACTCATCAATGGGCTCTCCCTGTAATAAAGGTGATAGTGTGTGATTTATAGGTCGAAATGGGTTTTTATATATAGTAGAATGTGCGTTTATTGTGTGGAAGTATAAAGGGTATTCTATATATAGTGGTATGAGTGGATTGGGCTGACCGATTTCGCTCTGTATTAACACGCTCATATTGTAAGCCACTGCACCGACCATTATAGAGATGAAAACTCTTTTACCTCTGGTGGAGGAGCACGCTTCACCCAACGCACACACACATTCGAAGGATCTGTAAAACTCCTGGAAGGGCAATCCGCGATTTGGAAGGTGGAGGGCTCCGTATGGTCTGTGGAGCGATGTGTCACCACGACGCGCCATTCAATTGATGAGCCCTTTTGCGTTGTTCGCATGGCTCGCACAGGCAACATCACATCAAACCGACTAAGCACACACACGTACACAGCACACATCTATCAACAACAGAACGACCATATCCTACCCTGGACCACCATCCCAGATCACAAACGGGACACCGAGCACACACGGATATCAACCCACCACACGTGGACACACACACGACACACTTACTTTCCGTACTCTCAGTAGTCGAGACAAGCGTCGACTCATTCAGTGGATCAATGCATCGTACCATGAGGGTGATATCTACCTGGATCTAGCAACAGCCACAGGCCACGACGCTTCCTGTTCCTGACGATCCTTACAGGAAACAACGCCCGCACACCACACACCAACACACACACACACACACACACAGAACACACACACAAAAGCCATACCTGCTTCACACACACCAGTCACATCCCCAGCACACACACACACAACACACCACACACACACACACACACACAACACACACACAACACACACACAATTGCCATGAATTTCCTACCGAGACAGGAACTTTGTCAGGTCGAGATCTACCTAGCCATGGCCACACAACAGACTCTGATCGACTGAGCTGAAGTATACTCATACGAACAGGTGCCTCATCCAACTGGAATACACCGAATGAAGAGTAGACTGAGCAGCATGGGAGCTGCCATGCACAAGGCATCAAGCGCCTAAAAACTCACTGCTGACTATTTGTTTGACAAAAATGGGAACTTGTATATATGCCCATAGGGCCCACAGACGCGCCTGTCACTCGCAGTCGCTGTAGTGTCAAACTCAACTCAGATCACCCACAAATCCAGCCATGTAGCTCTCATAGATCCTCCCCAGTAGTTCTCCTCACGCAAGTAATACATAGAGGACCCTTCCCATAGTTGGCAACTATGTGAACCTATCAGCAGCGCACATTCTACTTACTATTTTGTGGACCAACAGCTTTACTGACAGTCATCAAGAGTAGGCAACTAGACAAACATCATCTACCCGAATGTATGTGACCAGAGGGTGTCTGTGTGTGAAGCTGTGCAAACTGGGCAAATCTGGTGCAGTCCATGAGGAGAAGATAAACTGCAGTACCCGAGACCTTATATAAATCAAGCAGGACATCTATCATTATTCCTGCGACTCGACCATGGGGCATTGAAAGAGGTTTTTCTACAATAACAAACTCGTAGAACCTAACCTTGACAACCATTGTCTAACTAGCCTCCTGCGTTTTCGTACACTGGTGTGACCTGAGCTAATATACACCAAGTGATTAAGTACTGCACCGATTGACGTCAGGCCGATATTCATCTTTTGCAGAATCATTTTCTGTTAGACTCCTCATTCCGCTCTCTCTCTTGGGTTCTCTCTCTCCTTCTACGGGAACACGATTATCTCTTCTCTCGTCTCTCTCTCTGTCTCTCTCTCTCTTCTCTCTCTCTCTTCTTGTCTCTCTCTCTCTTCTGTCTCTCTCTATCATCTTCCTCCCTCATCTTTGCCCTTCGGTCTTTTACGCTCTGTCCCCTCTCTCTCTCTGTCCTCCTACTCGCTCATTGTTCTCTTTCTCTCGGTGAGGGGAAACCTTGTTCAGCTGTCTCTCTTGTTAACTCTTTCTCCATGTTCTGTTGGTCATATCTCTGCTCTCATGTCTTGTTATGTTTCATCACTCTGTCTCTCTCTCTCTCTCTCGTTCGGAGTGCCATGCCTTGGAAGTGAGTCGTCAATAGCATAACATGATGAGTGATTTGAGTGACAGAGCGATTTAAGATGGAATTTTTTCTTTGCACTCCTTCATTGAAAAGGAAAATCTGTCTCAGGCTTATTGTCAATAGTTGTAAGTAATAGTATTAGATTTTAGTTTAGTTGTTTAGGGGGTGGGATCGTTGAGGTTGGTTTTTCACGCGGAGGGCACGACCAGCGGTTGGGGCTGGTTGGCAAGTGGCACTCGCGGAGTGAGGATTTGGACAATAACCCTTAGTCGGGAGGCATGGAGTAAAGATTTCTCTCGGTCTTTGGGCCCCTGAGTTTCATTAGATGCTGTTTCAGTGAAGAATGTAAATGCTTAAGCGGAGTGCATGGTGCGACTCATGGAGATAATGATAGCATTCAAAATCAGCCTCAAAGGCGCATGATACTAGACGCTGTATGTCTCGCATATTCTTTAATTCATAATTGAAAAGGTGAATAAACATACTAGATCCACCGAAAGAGTGTGTATTGTGGTTGCGGAGACTACAGACGCAGGTATGTAAGGATTCTGATGCGCTTTATGGAACCGCGGAAAGAACACGACAAGTGCTACTTTTCTAAGGCTTTCGATGCCCACCAGTGTATTGATTCTTAGACTGTGTACATTGTATAGTTGTTGGGGCTACCAATCAGCGACTGCAGTCACCTTTTCGAGCCATGGTCCTAGACATCGTTAAGTACAATCTCACCAATAAAGAAGGTTCCTTCTTAGGATGCAAATCTCCATCTGTCTGAATAGCGATCGAGGCGTGAATCTCACTAGGAGACAGAGGAAGAAATACTAATTTTAAACAAAGGACGGCACGCACCTCGAAAGCCTGAAATTCTTAGCGTACTAAGTTTGCCTTTTTAAGATTGAGGGACCTTTTGATTAAGTGCTAATTTCTACGCTTCTACTGAGACTTTCAATGAAATGCTTGGCTGGGAAAAGAGGGGCATTTGAGTGCGTAGTTGTATCCATGAGAATGAGACTGGCTTCGGACTGAGCACACCTAGGTAGTAAACGGTCTATGTGCTGGTAAAGTCACTGAAACTGCAATTCCACCGGCCAAGGTGATTGACGCGAAGGGATGAACATGCTAAGGGCCGGGTGGCTAGGTGGGCACTAAAGTGCTGAAGGTGGGCACGTCCCAAGTATGGTTGATGCGAAAATGTAGGTAGGAACAGGCACAGTGCATTGGTGGACTATAATGCCGCAGGGGCAAATTGCCTAATGGTGAAGTATAATTCAGTAACAAGGAGGGAGGGATAAACAAGTCCGAGATGAGTCTATTGGTCTATGCCGTCGCTGCATGCGAATGTGCTAGGAAAAGAATGAAATTGGAGGTCACAGAGGAGACGGAAAAGGAGCAAGAAGTTTTCAAAAATATCCGAGGTGTAGTAAATATTAGCGAAGAATACTATTCAGGGGTGGGAGAGTCGGGTCTTGAGAAATTGTCCTACAAGATTGAAAGGGTAGAGATTGATAAATCAAAGTTGAAGATCGAAACAAGTTGTAGAGATGGTGGAGTTTCCTTCTGGGGAGTGATAGCAGCGTGGAGTCCCTCTGACGCGTCACAACAATATAAGCGAGATTAAATGGGTGAAGGGAGGTATGGATTGAGCAAACCTGAACGTGTCAATTTTGTGTCAATAAACCACGCCTCTAGCAAAAAAGGGAAAGAAATATATGCAGGATTACAATGTAACTGATTTTTTGCTCGTTGCAAATAGTGAATGTCTTACTTTTGTATATCATGCAACAGTTTCTGGATGTCAAAAATTACAGGGAGAGGAAGGGCTTTTTCACAAAAGCCCCTGTGTGACATCGCCTCTAACAATCCAATAAAAGGGCTCTGACAAGAGAAGTGGTGCACCGAGATCGATTAAGTGATTTTGTGCTAAATTCTAAAGACATATTAACCAGTAGTAGTTGCAGTTGTTTAAACTCTGTAAAGAAGATGTGGTTGGCTGTATCTTCTCTGCTGTATAGAATATTTTTTGTCATTACTCCATGAGGCTACAAGATTTTTAAGATTTTCTTCTTTAAACGTAACCATCGGGGCAGAGACTGTGTAAAAAAAAGAGCTATGGTCGCCTTCACATAGTATGTTAATTAGTCCCGTGCCGCGAAAGGGGGTCAGTGACATTCCTAACACAAGAAAAGGAATGCTAATATTGTCTGCCCACGTATGCTCCTATCACACAGAGTATGCACCTATTCTTACGTTTCACAAAGAAAATATAGCCCTGTCCTAATAACCTTTCTAACCCCACTCTTAGGAACACAAGCCTTCCCTTTGTGAGAAGAACAAGGCGACTCCAGACCTTTCGTACCCCACTCCCGTTATACTTTTCAGTTCGAATTCAAGTTGGACGGATCTGGTGATGCGAAATGTCACAGGAATGGTAGTGAGCCGTTGTATCCAGACAGCGTGGCAAAGGAGAAAGACCCAGAGCTGAAGTCACTTTTGCTGAGTGTGACCAAAGCCTTTCTTACACATTGAAGAAATTCGATGGAAGTCAAGCGTGGTGCCATCAAAACATTATTGTTGATTCTTGATTCGGCTTCGGGACCTTTCACATGCTTCAGTTACAATCTTGGCCGGTCAGCCTTTTCCTGCTCAATTGAAATTAGACACCAGATCCAACCCGCCCCAATAGCCACCTAGAGACGTAAATACATCACACGAATAAGAAAAAATGTTATCCACCCTATCGTGGTTGCCGTTGCCAGGTGGGAACACAGGTAGGTGAAGTATGGTCGTATGTTGATTTGCCCCACAGCTTTAGTCGGAAATCACCTCCCTTCAATCGCCTGTTGGAGAAAAAACGCTTACCAGTTCACTGCACCAAAAAGTTGGGATATTATGGTCTGTGCGCTAATATCTGTTCACTCCAATAACGGGCGTTTTTGCCATTGCCCTCCGCCTATCGAGTTTTTCTCCTCGGTCCTGATTCTCTCTGTCGCTTTGTGTTCGGGTTCTTTCTTTCCTCTGTAAGCCATACCTCTTTTGCTCCGCGCCAGCCCTTTTCTCCCATGTCCACTCCCCGGTGCGGTACTCGACTCGGCGTACCCTTCCCCAGATCTGTGCCTCGCACAATCCTGTCTCGGAGCTCTAGCGGACAATTCCTTTGAACTCATGGCTTGGTTTTTGCTCTGACATGCACTGTCAACTGTGGGACCTTATATAGACAGGTGTGTGCCAACAATTGAATTTACCACAGTGTGACTCATATCAAGTTGTAAAATATCTCAAGGATGATCAATGGAAACATGATGCACCTGAGCTCAATTTCAAGTCTCATATCAAAGAGTGTAATAACTTAAGTAAATAAGGTATTTCTGTTTTTTATTTTTAATACATTCAAAAAGCTGGTTTCGCTTTGTCATTATGGGGAATTGTGTGTAGATGATGAGGAAAAGGTTTATTTATCGCGTTTAGAATCAAATCAAATTTTATTTGTCACATACACATGGTTAGCAGATGTTAATGCGGAGTGTAGCGAAATGCTTGTGCTTCTAGTTCCGACAATGCAGTAATAACCAACAAGTAATCTAACCTAACAATTCCACACTACTACCTTATACACACAAGTGTAAAGGGATAAAGAATATGTACATAAAGATATATGAATGAGTGATGGTAACGAACGGCATAGGCAAGATGCAGTAGATGGTATAGAGTACAGTATATACATATGAGATGAGTAATGTAGGGTATGTAAACATAAAGTGGCATAGTTTAAAGTGGCTAGTGATACATGTATTACATAAAGATGGCAAGATGCAGTAGATGCTATAGAGTACAGTATATACTACATGAGATGAGTAATGTAGGGTTGTAAACATTATATTAAGTGGCATGTTTAAAGTGGCTAGTGATACATTTTTTATGTGTATGGCAGCAGCCACTCAATGTTAGTGGTGGCTTTGTTAACAGTCTGATGGCCTTGAGATAGAAGACTGTTTTTCAGTCTCTCGGTCCCTGCTTTGATGCACCTGTACACTGACTCTCGCCTTCTGGATGATAGCGGGGTGAACAGGCAGTGGCTCGGGTGGTTGTTGTCCTTGATGATCTTTATGGCCTTCCTGTGACATCGGGTGGTGTAGGTGTCCTGGAGGCAGGTAGTTTGCCCCCGGTGATGCGTTGTGCAGACCTCACTACCCTCTGGAAGCCTTACGGTTGTGGGCGGAGCAGTTGCCGTACCAGGCGGTGATAAAGCCCGACAGGATGCTCTCGATTGTGCATCTGTAGAAGTTTGTGAGTGCTTTTGGTGACAAGCCGAATTTCTTCAGCCTCCTGACGTTGAAGAGGCGCTGCTGCGCCTTCTTCACAACGCTGTCTGTGTGGGTGGACCAATTCAGTTTGTCCGTGATGTGTCACCGAGGAACTTAAACTTTCCACCTTCTCCACTACTGTCCCGTCGATGTGGATAGGGGGGTGCTCCTCTGCTGTTTCCTGAAGTCACAATCATCTCCTTTGTTTTGTTGACGTTGAGTGGGAGGTTATTTCTCTGACACCACACTCCGAGGGCCCTCACCTCCTCCCTGTAGGCCGTCTCGCCGTTGTTGGTAATCAAGCCTACCACTGTAGTGTCATCCGCAAACTTGATGATTGAGTTGGAGGCGTGCATGGCCACGCAGTCGTGGGTGAACAGGGAGTACAGGAGAGGGCTCAGAACGCACCCTTGTGGGGCCAGTGTTGAGGATAGCGGGTGGAGATGTTGTTACTTACCCTCACCACCTGGGGGCGGCCCGTCAGGAAGTCCAGGACCCAGTTGCACAGGGCGGGGTCGAGACCCAGGGTCTGAGCTTGATGACGAGTTTGGAGGGTACTATGGTGTTAAATGCTGAGCTGTAGTCGATGAACAGCATTCTCACATAGGTATTCCTCTTGTCCAGAGGGGGTAGGGCAGTGTGCAGTGTGGTTGCGATTGCGTCGTCTGTGGACCTATTGGGTCGGTAAGCAAATTGGAGTGGGTCTAGGGTGTCCGGTAGGGGAGGTGATATGGTCCTTGACTAGTCTCTCAAAGCACTTCATGATGACGGAAGTGAGTGCAACGGGCGGTAGTCGTTTAGCTCAGTTACCTTAGCTTTCTTGGGAACAGGAACAATGGTGGCCCTCTTGAAGCATGTGGGAACAGCAGACTGGGATAAGGATTGATTGAATATGTCCTTAAACACACCAGCCAGCTGGTCTGCGCATGCTCTGAGGCAGCGGCTGGGAATGCCGTCTGGCCTGCAGCCTTGCGAGGGTTAACACGTTTAAATGTTTTACTCACCTCGCTGCAGTGAAGGAGAGCCCGCAGGTTTTGGTAGCGGGCCGTGTCAGGGCACTGTATTGTCCTCAAAGCGAGCAAAAAAGTTATTTAGCTGTCTGGGAGCAAGACATCCTGGTCCGCGACGACGGGCTGGTTTTCTTTTTGTAATCCGTGATTGACTGTAGACCCTGCCACATACCTCTTGTGTCTGAGCTGTTGATTGCGACTCTACTTTGTCTCTATATCTGGGACTTGGCTTGTTTGATTGCCTTGCGGAGAGAATAGCTACACTGTTTGTATTCGATCATGTGTTCCGGTCACCTTGCCCTGGTTAAAAGCAGTGGTTCGCGCTTTCAGTTTCACGCGAATGCTGCCGTCAATCCACGGTTTCTGGTTTGGGAATGTTTTAATCGTTGCTGTGGGTACGACACGTCAATGCACTTTCTAATGAACTCGCTCACCGATATCAGCATATTCGTCAATGTTGTTGTTGGACGCAATGCGGACATATTCCAATCCGCGTGATCGAAGCAGTCTTGAAGCGTGGAATCAGATTGGTCGGACCAGCGTTGAACAGACCTGAGCGAGGGAGCTTGTTGTTTTAGTTTCTGTTTGTAGGCTGGAAGCAACAAAATGGAGTCGTGGTCAGCTTTTCCGAAAGGAGGGCGGGGGAGGGCCTTATATGCGTCGCGGAAGTTAGTATAACAATGATCCAAGGTTTTACCAGCCCTGGTAGCACAATCGATATGCTGATAGAATTTAGGGAGTTTTATTTTCAGATTAGCCTTGTTAAATCCCCAGCTACGATGAATGCAGCCTCAGGGTGTGTGGTTTCCAGTTTACAAGAGTCAGATAAAGTTCGTTCAGGGCATCGATGCGTCTGCTTGGGGGGGAATATATACGGCTGTGATTATAATCGAGAGAATTCCCTTGGTAGATAATGTGGTCGACATTTGATTGTGAGGAATTCTAGATCAGGTGAACAGAATGACTTGAGTTCCTGTATGTTGTTATGATCACACCACGTCTCGTTAATCATAAGGCATACACCCCCGCCCCTCTTCTTACCAGAAAGATGTTTGTTTCTGTCGGCGCGATGCGTGAAGAAACCAGCTGGCTGCACCGACTCCGTTAGCGCTCTTGAGTTAGCCATGTTTCCGTGAAGCAGAGAACGTTCATCCCTGATGTCTCTCTGGAATGTTACCCGTGCTCGGATTTCATCAACCTTATTGTCAAGAGACTGGACATTGGCGAGTAGTATGCTAGGGAGTGGAGCGCGATGTGCCCGTCTCCGACACTGACCAGGAGACCGCTACGTTTGCCCCTTTTACGGCGTCGCATAGGGTCGCCGGCTGGGATCAGATCCATTGTATTGGGTGGAAGGCAAAACACTGGATCCGCTTCGGGAAAGTCATATTCCTGGTTATAACGATGTTGAGTTGACG
>NC_036842.1:27398416-27479699 GCF_002910315.2 Salvelinus sp. IW2-2015
GTGCAGTTAATAACCAACAAAGTAATCTAACCTAACAATTCCACAACTACTACCTTATACACACAAGTGTAAAGGGATAAAATATGTACATAAAGTATATTGAATGAGTGATGGTACAGAACGGCATAGGCAAGATGCAGTAGATGGTATAGAGTACAGTATATACATATGAGATGAGTAATGTAGGGTATGTAAACATAAAGTGGCATAGTTTAAAGTGGCTAGTGATACATGTATTACATAAAGATGGCAAGATGCAGTAGATGCTATAGAGTACAGTATATACATATGAGATGAGTATGTAGGGTATGTAAACATTATATTAAGTGGCATTGTTTAAAGTGGCTAGTGATACATTTTTTATGTGTATGCGCAGCCCACTCAATGTTAGTGGTGGGCTTTAACAGTCTGATGGCCTTGAGATAGAAGCTGTTTTTCAGTCTCTCGGTCCCTGCTTTGATGCACCTGTACGACCTCGCCTTCTGGATGATAGCGGGGTGAACAGGCAGTGGCTCGGGTGGTTGTTGTCCTTGATGATCTTTATGGCCTTCCTGTGACATCGGGTGGTGTAGGTGTCCTGGAGGCAGGTAGTTGCCCCCGGTGATGCGTTGTGCAGACCTCACTACCCTCTGGAGACCTTACGGTTGTGGGCGGAGCAGTTGCCGTACCAGGCGGTGTAACAGCCCGACAGGATGCTCTCGATTGTGCATCTGTAGAAGTTTGTGAGTGCTTTTGGTGACAAGCCGAATTTCTTCAGCCTCCTGACGTTGAAGAGGCTGCTGCGCCTTCTTCACAACGCTGTCTGTGTGGTGGACCAATTCAGTTTGTCCGTGATGTGTACACCGAGGAACTTAAACATTTCCACCTTCTCCACTACTGTCCCGTCGATGTGGATAGGGGGGTGCTCCCTCTGCTGTTTCCTGAAGTCCACAATCATCTCCTTTGTTTTGACGTTATTACTGCATTGTCGGAACTAGAAGCACAAGCATTTCGCTACACTCGCATTAACATCTGCTAACCATGTGTATGTGACAAATAAAATTTGATTTGATTCTAAAACGAGTTAAATAAAACCTTTTCCTCATCAATCTACACACAATTCCCCATAATGACAAAGCGAAACCAGCTTTTTGAATGTATTAAAAATAAAAAACAGAAATACCTTATTTACTTAAGTATTTACACTCTTTGATATGAGACTTGAAATTGAGCTCAGGTGCATCATGTTTCCATTGATCATCCTTGAGATATTTCTACAACTTGATTAGAGTCCACCTGTGGTAAATTCAATTGATTGGCACACACCTGTCTATATAAGGTCCCACAGTTGACAGTGCATGTCAGAGCAAAAACCAAGCCATGAGTTCAAAGGAATTGTCCGTAGAGCTCCGAGACAGGATTGTGTCGAGGCACAGATCTGGGGAAGGGTACCAAAGATTGTCTGAAGCATTGAAGGTCCCGAAGAACACAGTGGCCTCCATCATTCTTCAATGGAAGAAGTTTGGAACCACAAAGACTCTTCCTAGTGCTGGCCGCCCAGCCAAACTGAACAATCGAGGAGAAAGGCCTTGGTCAGGGAGGTGACCAAGAACCTGATGAGCTCCAGATTTCCTCTGTGGAGATGGGAGAACATTCCAGAAGGACAACCATCTCTGCAGCCCTTTATGGTAGAGTGACCAGACAGAGGCCATTCCCCAGTAAAAGGCACATGACAGCCTGCTGGGAGTTTGCCAAAAGACACCTAATGGACTCTCAGACCATGAGAAACAAGATTCTCTGGTCTGATGAAACCAAGATTGAATTATCTGGCCTGAATGCCAAGTGTCACGTCCGGAGGAAATCAGACACCGCTCATCACCTGGCCAATACCATCCCTAATGTGAAGCATGGTAGTGGCAGCAAAATGCTGTGGGGATGTTTTTCAGTTGCAGGGACTGGGAGACTAGTCAGGGTCAAGGGAGAGATGATCGGAGCAAAGTACAGAGATATCCTTGATGAAAACCTTCTCCAGAGCACTCAGATCCTCATACTGGTGTGAAGTGTGAGAGAACATGTAGGCATTTACCTGATTTGTTTGATATTAATAAACTCAGCAAAAAAAAGGAACGTCTTCTCACTGTCAACTGCGTTTATTTTCAGCAAACTTAACATGTGTAAATATTTGTATGAACATAACACGATTCAACAACTGAGACATAAACTGAACAAGTCCCACAGACATGTGACTAACAGAAATGGAATAATGTGTCCCTGAACAAAGGAGGGGTCAAAATCAAAAGTAACAGTCAGTATCTGGTGTGGCCACCAGCTGCATTAGGTACTGCAGTTTATCTCCTCCTCATGGACTGCACCAGATTTGCCAGTTCTTGTTGTGAGATGTTACCCCACTCTTCCACCAAGGCACTGCAGTTCACAGACATTTCTGGGGGGAATGGCCCTAGCCCTCACCCTCCGATCCAACAGGTCCCAGATGTGCTCAATGGGATTGAGATCCGGGGTCTTCGCTGGCCATGGCAGAACACTGACATTCCTGTCTTGTAGGAAATCATGCACAGAACGAGCAGTATGGCTGGTGGCGTTGTCATGCTGGAGAGTCATATCAAGATGAGCCTGCAGGAAGGGTACCACATGAGGGAGGAGGATGTCTTCCCTGTAACGCACAGCGTTGAGATTGCCTGCAATGACAACAAGCTCAGTCCAATGATGCTGTGACACATCGCCCCAGACCATGACGGACCCTCCACCTCCAAATCGATCCCGTTCCAGAGTACAGACCTCGGTGTAACGCTCATTCCTTCAACAATAAACGCACATTCGACCATCACCCTTGGTGAGACAAAACCGCGATTCGTCAGTGAAGAGCACTTTTTGCCGGTCCTGTCTGGTCCAGCAATGGTGGGTTTGTGCCCATAGGTGACGTTGTTGCCGGTGATGTCTGGTGAGGACCTGCCTTACAACAGGCCTACAAGAACCTCAGTCCAGCCTCTCTCAGCCTATTGTGGACAGTCTGAGCACTGATGGAGGGATTGTGCGTTCCTGGTGTAACTCGGGCAATTGTTGCGATCCTGTACCTGTCCCGCAGGTGTGATGTTCGGATGTACCGATCCTGTGCACGTGGTCTGCCACTGTGAGGACGATCAGCTGTCTTAGGCGCATCTGCAGTCCTCATGCCTCCTTGCAGCATGCCTGAGTCACGTTCACGCAAATGAGCAGGGACCCTGGGCATCTTTCTTTTGGTGTTTTTCAGAGTCAGTAGAAAGGCTTTTTTTAGTGTCGTACGTTTTCATAACTGTGACATTAATTGCCTACTGTCTGGAAGCTGTTACTGTCTTAATGACCGTTCCACAGGTGCATGTTCATTAATTGTTTATGGTTCATTGTACAAGCATGGGAAACAGTATTTAAACCCTTTACAATGATGATCTGTGAAGTTATTTGGATTTTTACGAATTATCTTTGAAGGACAGGGTCCTGAAAAAGGGCTGTTTCTTTTTTTGCTGAGTTTCGTTAACAATTAATACTTAACAAATAGAAAGACATTTCTGTTCTATTAATGCTGTGTTTTTGTAAAGGGATGGTTTCCACTCTAACTTCCTGCAGTTAGTCTGGCTTATGGTCAAGGCAATAGGTTTTGCTAGAGATAGCTTGAGCTGACAATGACTTGGGGATGAAAACCTACAGCCGGCATTCAATAGACAAAATGTGGTGTGTGTGACCTGAGATAATGATAGCCTGGAAGAGTTTAGAACAATCCCTCATTGTCTCATCTTCATCCTGGCAACTGGGAAACTAAGACAGGTTGGGGTGAAACAACATCTGTGCAGATAACCAGGAGATGAACCCAAGGTGGCTTATGATGCCCCCCGAATAGCATGGGAGGGGTGGAACCAGCCCTGACTAAGCATTTTTAGGTCTCCTTTATAAGATCTCTGTTTTTTCATTATCAGTAAAGCTCTCTGCAACACACACTTCAGAGTGTGCGGTCGACAGCTTCATTATTGCAATAATTAATCGATATTAAATTAGATGATTGTTTGAATAATTGTCCAAGTCTCTCTCAGTATACATGAATTTCCATGACAGAAGGGTCACCTCCTAACAGGACAACAACCCCAAG
This sequence comes from Salvelinus sp. IW2-2015, assembly GCF_002910315.2. NCBI lineage: Eukaryota > Metazoa > Chordata > Actinopteri > Salmoniformes > Salmonidae > Salvelinus > Salvelinus sp. IW2-2015. Next base: position 27,402,534 of record NC_036842.1, read on the forward strand.
CACACAGCCAAGACAATGCAGGAGTGGCTTCAGAACAAGTCTCTGAATGTCCATTCTTGTCATTATTTCAACCAGCTTCATGAGGTAGTCACCTGGAATGCATTTCAATAAACAGGTGTGCCTTGTTAAAAGTTAATTGGTGGAATATCTTTCCTTCTTAATGTGTTTGAGCCAATCAGTTGTGTTGTGACAAGGTTGGGGTGGTATATAGCAGATAGCCCCATTTGGTAAAAGACCAAGTCCATACTTTGGCAAGAACAGCTCAAATAAGCAAAGAGAAATGACAGTCCATCCTTACTTTAAGACATGAAGGTCAGTCAATGCAGAACATTTCAAGAACTTTGAAAATTTCTTGAAAGGCAGTTTCAAAAACCATCAAGCGCTATGATTAAACTGGCTCTCATGAGGACAGCCAAAGGAAAGGAAGACCTAGAATTACCTCTGCTGCAGAGGATAAGTTAATTAGAGTTATAAGCCTCAGAAAGTGCAGCCCATATAAATGCTTCACAGACTTCAAGTAACAGACACATCTCAACATCAACTGTTCAGAGGAGTCTACGTGAATCAGGCCTTCATGGTCGATTTGCTGCAAAGAAACTACTACTAAAGGACACCAATAAGAATAAGAGACTTGATTGCGCCAAGAAACACGAGCAATGAACATGAGAAGTGTGGAAATCTTTCCTTTGGTCTGATGAGTCCAAATTTGAGATTTCTGGTTCCAACCTCCGTGTCTTTGTGAGACACAGAGTAGGTGAACAGATGATCTCCGCATGTGTGGTTTCCACCATGAAGTATGGAGGAGGAGGTGTGATGGTGCTTTGCTGGTGACACTGTCAGTGATTCATTTAGAATTCAAGGCACACTTAACCAGCATGGCTGCCACAGCATTCTGCAGCGATACGCCATCCCATGTGGTTTGCGCTTAGTGGGACTATCATTTGTTTTTAACAGGACAATGACCCAACACACCTCCAGGCTGTGTAAGGGCTATTTGACCAAGAAGGAGAGTGATGGAGTGCTGCATCAGATGACCTGGCCTCCACAATCACCTGACCTCAACCAAATAGTGATGGATTGGGATGAGTTGGACCCCAGAGTGAAGGAAAAGCAGCCAACAAGGGCTCAGCATATGTGGGAACTCCTTCAGWGTCTTCCGGTTTGGAGCGTGCAGTCGCAATTCCGCCTCGCTCCACAGGTAGTTTTACCATTTTCATTCATTTTCATTACAGTACAACGGTTTGATTTGTTTGATCTTAGCTAGCTACATAGCCGTCTTTGTATCAAAGATAATTGTGTAGTTATTGAGGTTATTGAGGTTCGCTAGCCAGCTATTTTCGTCCGAACGTAACAACGTAGTCAACACTGCTAGCTAGCCAGCTAGCCACCGAATAGCAGCACAGCAGCATAGCAGCACTGGAGAAACGATTACATTACAACGGAACGACTTGATTAGTGTAGTGTTAGCATGGCTACACAGTTCTCTTTGCTATCTTTGTATCTAAGATAATCGTGTAGCTTAGAGTTGGTTAGAGTAATTATTCGGTTAACTAGCCAGCTATTTTCGTCCACCGCGCTGCGCTGCCGTCTCCTACTAGTCAACACTGCTAGCTAACACTGCTAGTTAGCCAACTTCTACCGAATAGCAGCACTGTAGAAACTCACACTACAACTACATTACAACGGAACGACTTGATTAGCGTAGTGTTAGCTAGCTACATAGTTGTCTTTGCTGTCTTTGTATCCAAGATAATTGTGTAGTTTTTGAGTAATTGTCGAGGTTACCTAGCCAGCTACACGTTCAAACAAAGTCAACAACGCAGCACTGCTAGCCAGCCTACTTCACCGCCAGCAGTACTATATCATTTTAGTCAATAAGATTTTAGTCAATAAGATTTTATTTTATTTTTGCAACGTAAGCTTAACTTCCTGAACATTCGAGACGTGTAGTCCACTTGTCATTCTAATCTCCTTTGCATTAGCGTAGCCTCTTCTGTAGCCTCTTCTGTAGCCTGTCAACTATGTGTCTGTCTATCCTCTTCTCTCCTCTCTGCACAGACCATACAAACGCTTCACACCGCGTGGCCGCCGCCATTCTAACCTGTGGTTCCAGCGCGCACGACCCACGTGGAGTTCCAGGTCTCCGGCAGCCTCTGGAACTGCCGATCTGCGGCCAACAAGGCAGAGTTCATCTCAGCTATGCGTCCCTCCAGTCCCTCGACTTCTTGGCACTGACGGAAACATGGATTACCACTGACAACACTGCTACTCCTACTGCTCTCGCCTCGTCTGCCACGTGTTCTCGCACACCCCGAGAGCTTCTGGTCAGCGGGGCGGTGGCACTGGGATCCTCATCTCTCCCAAGTGGACATTCTCTCTTTCTCCCCTGACCCATCTGTCTATCGCCTCCTTTGAATTCCATGCTGTCACAGTTACCAGCCCTTTCAAGCTTAACATCCTTATCATTTATCGCCCTCCAGGTTCCCTTGGAGAGTTTATCAATGAGCTTGACGCCCTGATAAGTTCCTTTCCTGAGGATGGCTCACCTCTCACAGTTCTGGGTGACTTTAACCTCCCCACGTCTACCTTTGACTCATTCCTCTCTGCCTCCTTCTTTCCACTCCCTCTCCTCTTTTGACCTCACCCTCTCACCTTCCCCCCTACTCACAAGGCAGGCAATACGCTTGACCTCATCTTTACTAGATGCTGTTCTTCCACTAATCTCACTGCAACTCCCCTCCAAGTCTCCGACCACTACCTTGTATCCTTTTCCCTCTCGCTCTCATCTAACACTTCCCACACTGCCCCTACTCGGATGGTATCGCGCCGTCCCAACCTTCGCTCTCTCTCCCCCGCTACTCTCTCCTCTTCCATCCTATCATCTCTTCCTCTGCTCAAACCTTCTCCAACCTATCTCCTGATTCTGCCTCCTCAACCTCCTCTCCTCCCTTTCTGCATCCTTTGACTCTCTATGTCCCCTATCCTCCAGGCCGGCTCGGTCCTCCCCTCCTGCTCCTGGCTCGACGACTCACTGCGAGCACAAGAACAGGGCTCCGGGCAGCCGAGCGGAAATGGAGGAAAACTCGCCTCCCTGCGGACTGGCATCCTTTCACTCCTCCTCTCTACTTTCTCCTCTTCTGTCTCTGCTGCTAAAGCCACTTTCTACCACTCTAAATTCCAAGCATCTGCCTCTAACCCTAGGAAGCTCTTGCCACCTTCTCCTCCCTCCTGAATCCTCCTCCCCCTCCCTCCCCCTCCTCCTCTCTGCGGATGACTTCGTCAACCATTTTGAAAAGAGTCGACGACATCCGATCCTCGTTTGCTAAGTCAAACGACACCGCTGGTTCTGCTCACACTGCCCTACCCTGTGCTTTGACCTCTTTCTCCCCTCTCTCTCCAGATGAAATCTCGCGTCTTGTGACGGCCGGCCGCCCAACAACCTGCCCGCTTTGACCCTATCCCCTCTCTCTTCTCCAGACCATTTCCGGAGACCTTCTCCCTTACCTCACCTCGCTCATCAACTCATCCTTGACCGCTGGCTACGTCCCTTCCGTCTTCAAGAGAGCGAGAGTTGCACCCCTTCTGAAAAAACCTACACTCGATCCTCCGATGTCAACAACTACAGACCAGTATCCCTTCTTTCTTTCTCTTCCAAAACTCTTGAACGTGCCGTCCTTGGCCAGCTCTCCTGCTATCTCTCTCAGAATGACCTTCTTGATCCAAATCAGTCAGGTTTCAAGACTAGTCATTCAACTGAGACTGCTCTTCTCTGTGTCACGGAGGCACTCCGCACTGCTAAAGCTAACTCTCTCTCCTCTGCTCTCATCCTTCTGACCTATCGGCTGCCTTTGATAACTGTGAACCATCAGATCCTCCCTCCACCTCTCCGAGTTGGGCATCTCCGGCGCGGCCCACGCTTGGATTGCGTCCTACCTGACAGGTCGCTCCTACCAGGTGGCGTGGCGAGAATCTGTCTCGCACCACGTGCTCTCACCACTGGTGTCCCCCAGGGCTCTGTTCTAGGCCTCTCCTATTCTCGCTATACACCAAGTCACTTGGCTCTGTCATATCCTCACATGGCCTCTCCTATCATTGCTTATGCAGACGACACACAATTAATCTTCTCCTTTCCCCTCTGATAACCAGGTGGTGAATCGCATCTCTGCATGTCTGGCAGACATATCAGTGTGGATGACGGATCACCACCTCAAACTGAACCTCGGCAAGACGGAGCTGCTCTTCCTCCCGGGGAAGGACTGCCCGTTCCATGATCTCGCCATACGGTTGACAACTCCATTGTGTCCTCCTCCCAGATGCTAAGACCTTGGCGTGATCCTGGACAACACCCTGTCGTTCTCAACTAACATCAAGGCGGTGACCCGTTCCTGTAGGTTCATGCTCTACAACATTCGCAGAGTACGACCCTGCCTCACGCAGGAAGCGGCGCAGGTCCTAATCCAGGCACTTGTCATCTCCCGTCTGGATTACTGCAACTCGCTGTTGGCTGGGTCCCTGCCTGTGCCATTAAACCCCTACAACTCATCCAGAACGCCGCAGCCCGTCTGGTGTTCAACTTTCCCAAGTTCTCTCACGTCACCCCGCTCCTCCGCTCTCTCCACTGGCTTCCAGTTGATGCTCGCATCCGCTACAAGACCATGGTGCTTGCCTACGGAGCTGTGAGGGGAACGGCACCTCCGTACCTTCAGGCTCTGATAAGGCCCTACACCCAAAACAGGGCACTGCGTTCATCCACCTCTGGCCTGCTCGCCTCCCTGAGTTCCCGCTCAGCCCAGTCAAAACTGTTCGCTGCTCTGGCACCCAATGGTGGAACAAACTCCCTCACGACGCCAGGTCAGCGGAGTCAATCACCACCTTCCGGAGACACCTGAAACCCCACCTCTTTAAGGAATACCTAGGATAGGATAAAGTATTCCTCCTACCCCCCCTCCCCTTAAATGAGTTAGATGCACTATTGTAAAGTGGTTGTTCCACTGGATATCATAAGGTGAATGCACCAATTTGTAAGTCGCTCTGGATAAGAGCGTCTGCTAAATGACTTAAATGTAAATGTTGGAAAAGCATTCCAGGTGAAGCAGGTTGAGAGAATGCCAAGCGTGTGCAAAGCTGTCATCAAGGCAAAGGGTGGCTACTTTGAAGATATAAAATGTTTTGATTTGTTTAACACATTTTCTGTAACTACATGATTCCATATGTGTTATTTCATAATTGTCATGTCTTTATTATTCTACAATGTGAAAATAGTGAAAATAAAGAAAAACGATGAATGGGTAGGTGTGTCCAAACTTTTGACTGGTACTGTATATTGTGACCCCTGAATTTTTCTGAGCCGTCTCAGTGCTTCTCCTTCCAATAGGGCGCTTCCCCTTTATTCCTAATTAAATAGTGCCTCTCCTTCCAATAGGGCGCGTCCCCTTTAATTCCCAATTAAATAGCTAGCGTCAGCTGCGCAAAGTGGGTTGTGATGGAGACGTTAATGAGGATGTGGTCAACCATCAGTTCCGAAGCGGCGCTATTCCGTTGTTTTGTAACCTAATAGCAAGTTTACCCAGGAGCGGATCCACTCTGCGTCCGTGGACTGCACCTCTCCGTTGTTCTTCGTGGCCTTTCTACGCTGGAGATCTGTTGGCGGATTGGATTGTCTGACCACAACCTTTTTGTATACGGTATTTCATTTGTTTGGTGTTGATGTATACCGTGATGATTTATGTAGTTAGTTGTAGTTGAGGACTTATTAAGAGTTGATACGCTTGATGGTTGTGTGGTAAAATAATTGTTATTTTTATTGTATGATTTGATATTGGGTTTACGCTACAGTTGTATGAACGGACAAGCATTGCGTGACTAAGATCACTTGAGTTCCCTGAACTTCTTTACCGGGCTGGACTATTTTTAGGCCCGAGGTACAGGACATTTCTGGAGGAACCAGAACTCATTTGTTATATTATTATGTGTGTGTGATCATTTATGTTGGTAATACAACCCACGCAAAATAATCCGTTTTTAAGTTCTTTCCAATGTTTTAAGGGTTTATGAAAAGTGTATTTCCCCCCATCCTGACTTTTACATAAGTCCTTTGTATTGGTGTAGACTTGACGGACCAGATGGTACTCATTCCCTCCCAAACCAAAAGGAGAAACCAATGTTTTCTCTGGTAGGCACAACCTACCTGGCACCTCTATAAATAATAACCTCAAGTCAAAACCGTTACAATATGTACATATCTACCTCAATTACTCTGTATCCCTACACATCGACTTGGTACTCATTGTGCATTTATTCCTCATGTTATTTTTCTATTATTTCTCTTTCTCTCTGCTTTGTTGGGACGGGCCCGTAAGTAAGCGTTTACAGTTAGTCTACACCTGTTTGTGACAAATAAAATTTGATTTGTCTGGTTTTTATCTTTCCCCTTTAATCAGGGAGGGATTCAGACCCTGTCTGGCCAATCAATAACATGCTTGTTCTTTCAGGGTCTAGACCTGGTTACTGTTAAGCACTTTGTGACAAATGTTTTTGTAGAAATTCATTACAAGGGAGTGACACCCATATAAATTGAGTTATATTTCTATGTGGACACCTGCCCACATAACAACCGGACAACAACAAGCTCACCAGAATGATACATTCACCTTTGATCCAGATTAAAATGGCTGCAGCAGGGATGTAGTGGAGCGGAAGCACACCTAAACAAGGACTACACCACTGGTTTATTCAATGAAGTGTTAACACACCTGGCTGTTACACCAAATTAGCATTGTTACCTGTAGTGTTTATGTTACTCTCTCTGTTATCTCAACCAGCTAGTGTTTAGCCACCTTTTATATTTTAGCTTGTAACCTTAAACATTGAGTTTATTCAAATGAGTAAACACTGCCATCTTCTGGCCGTCTTGATAAATATCCTCAAGGTAAATCTTTGATATCCAGGAAGTAGCCTTGTCATTTTTGTAGTTTTTTTTTATGGTATTCAATGGGCAAAAACGTAGCGCAATAGTTTTCAGCAAAAACACTTTATAAAAGGCATCTGGCAGAAGTAAATTAATCCACAAACATAATTTTACATATCTTAAATGTCTGCATTTTCACATTATCAAGCCCAGTCAAAAGATTATGGGACAGGACCCGGAAGTATGACGAAGGACGACGTCACTTGCACATCTTGTTGGCTGGGAATGGCTATGGACCTAATTATTTGTATGACAAGACAACAGATTCATTCACATCACTTATTACAAACAGGTGTACAATAAACAAATACACTACTCTTCAATCCTTTCTGTAGGAGGGTCATTTCACGGAATTAGTGTCTTTGGAATCCCTTTGATATTTTAAGTAGAAATTGCGCACAAATATTGAATTTTAAAAGGCTGTTATATTAAATATTTTTTTAATTGTGGCAGGATTTTGTCATCAACCTGGGATATGGTGTATTTTGTTGGTCCCGGGATCATCCTGATAACATTTTCAGCCGACCTCTCCTCTCAGGTGGGGATGAAGACCAGGACAAATTAAATTCTTTGACCAGAATGTAACAACAACCTCAGCAGGGCCCTCTTCCTCATCACTAGATTGTTCCACATCGGTTGTCTCTTGGTCTGGATCATATTCTGTGTTGTCTTCAACTTCTGACACTTCCTGTAAGGCATCTTCGCTGTCAGTTTCCTGGCCTCTCTCCTCACCAGTGTTTATTTTTTATTTTTATTTTACCGTTATTTTACCAGGTAAGTTGACTGAGAACACGTTCTCATTTGCAGCAACGACCTGGGGAATAGTTACAGGGGAGAGGAGGGGGATGAATGAACAATTATAAACTGGGGATTATTAGGTGACCATGATGGTTTGAGGGCCAGATTGGGAATTTAGCCAGGACACCGGGGTTAACACCCCTACTCTTACGATAAGTGCCATGGGATCTTTAATGACCTCAGAGAGTCAGGACACCCGTTTAACGTCCCATCCGAAAGACGGCACCCTACACAGGGCAGTGTCACTGCCCTGGGGCATTGGGATATTTTTTAGACCAGAGGAAAGAGTGCCTCCTACTGGCCCTCCAACACCACTTCCAGCAGCATCTGGTCTCCCATCCAGGGACTGACCAGGACCAGAAGATATGATTAAGAGCCTCACATTCAGTATATCATTTGGTCATTGTGCTGCCACAGAATGAATTGTGAGCAAGGCCTCAAAGCTTTATATAACAGAGCTGCGAGAAAAGTTCCATGCATTATTGAATCAATGTTGAGTATGTTTGTGAGAAAGCCAACCGGTGTGGTTCCCGTGGGGGAAAGATTCTATTGGGGAAAGGTTCCTGTGGGGCTCAATTTTATACACTAATTGTAGTCTCATCCATTAATTTCTAATGACCGGTCATTTTTGACCGGGAACACCACAGGTGTACAAAGTTAAAACACCCAAAATGTAAGGAAAATCATCAAAATATATTTTGTGTGTTCAGATGCCCTGTGTGGACAAAGTCATGGAACCTTATGACAATCAGATTAAATGAACTACATTTTTCAGAGCGAGAACTTGTAAATTGGTCCAATTCGACCGGAACACAGGAGGGTTAAGATGAAGTTGTCAAACTGTGACAGTCAACCCTGTTACTTTATTTGGCACTTATTAGGCGTATACTATGGTAATTTTGTTGGGAAAAGGTGTTTTTCATTAAATTGAACGTGCTCTTTATGACAGAATATTAAAATTAGGTGAAATAAAACCAAGTTACACTACTCAAAAGGCACCTAATTGGTGGAACGATCCAGGAATGTTTAAAGTTTCAACAAGTTAAAGTTTCAAGTCTGCACGTTGATTGATGAAAATATTCTAACAATACAACAGAATGACTCTTTGGTCAAAACAGTAAGACTACCACTTTGTGAAATAAATACAGTGCGATTCCCTCTAACTTTTCTCCTTTCTAACCCCTCATTAAGGACTTTTATCTGCCCCAACATTTGTCAGATCTCTTCAGTTCCCCTTCCTCCTCCTACTTTTCCTTGTCCCTGTTTCTGTGATCTGCTCTTCAAGCTAATTACAATAACTAATTTGCATCAGTCTTTCTATCAGTCCCTCTATCTCTCCATTCCTTTCCACACTCACTCTATCCTTCTCCATCTCTCTAACCTTCTTCATCTCTCTATTCTTCTCCATCTCTCTATTCTTCTCCTCCATCTGTCTGCTGAACTCCCTCTGCATCTTTGTCTTAGAGATCATGATGTTCCTCTGTAATTCAGGTAGGACTATCTTCATCAGGTTTCTCTGCTTCAACTCTGGCCTGTCCTTCATAGTTTCCCCTCATCTCCTCAATCTCCTGTCTGTATCTCCTCCATCTCCTTTCTCTCATTCTCTTTCTCCTCTCTTTAGCTCTCTCTCATCCCCTTCCTCCTATCAGACTCTTTGCTTATCTCCCTCTCCAGCTCTCTTCTTCTCCTCATCCCTTTCAACTGTCTCTCCAGTTCAGTTATTCGTTCTCTGAGTATTCTGATATCTCTCTTGAGCTTCTGGATTACTGCAGCTCCTTCTCAAACCTCTCTCTTCTCCCTTTGGATCTTTCCCTCCATCTCCCTAACCTGGTCCTCTGCCTCCTGGTAGGTCTGACTGCTGTAGAATCTCTCTCTGTTTCTTGCCACCATCTCCTCTACCTGCTCCAGCAGCTCTGGAACCTGAGTGCCATGGGCCCTTTCCTTAATGTTGAGGATGTGGTACCTGCTCACTCATTTCTACCCAAAAGCTGCTGGAGGTCCTGACTGCTTGGAGAAACTCCTCAATGTTCTGCTCTTTCAGGCCATCATCATGGGTGAATAGAATCACAGTGTTCCCAACAACCATCCCCAAACATCTCTATTCTCTCCAGCACCCCTCTCTCTTCCCCCTTAGAGGGCTCCACTTGTATGACCAGGAGGAAGGCATGGGGTCCCGGGCAGACAGACAGACACAGAGCCCCACATCCTGTCTAATTTCCTCCAGACAGAGTCCAGGGCAGAACCAGTCTGAAGTATCCACCAGCACCAGCCGTCTCCCATACACGTCCCCCTCTCTCCTCTTACACCTCTGGGTCACTGCAGAGGGGCTGGCCTCCTCCCAGCCCCTGTCCTCCCCAGCAACACCAATCTCAGCTCAGACACACTAGGAGACACAGGGGAGTCTTGACTGCTGCTTTTTCTTCCCACTGCAACACAACACACAGCACTGTTCAACACACTTTCTGGAGGTTGGATAATTTAGAAACATTTTAAAACAACAGTGAAAACGTTATATTTGGGGTTTCATTCATTCTGTTTCTCCTCCTCAGTAGAAGTGTCTGTACCTGAGGTATCTCATCCCACTGAAACACAACATAGAACTCGTCAACATACTGACTTATCAGAGACACATTTAAAACATAGTATATGACCTTTGCTAAATTCCAAATACAATACGCATCATGGTGTCATGACGTTGCCCTCTTTGGGTACAGCGAGCACCCCTCCCTCTGCACCGGCCTTTTCTATGCACAATCCCCCTACCCCCCCTGTCTCCTACACCCAGGCTGCTGTGGTCAGAGAGAGGTCGTAAATTCCTGGAAGAGATTATCTCCTCATGGCCACAGTATAGAGACAGAGTGAATTTTCATTGAGAACAAAGGAATTTCTTCCACCTCACAGAACTTGAGGTCCGAACAACATTTATGTTCTGGAGAAGGTATAAAAGATCGGTGAAGAATCCAGCTACGAACTGGTCCGTTTGGTACAATTTGGTGAAACTCATGGGAGACAATACAGCCACATTACCATAACGCTGTTTTTATAATAGCCTCAGATATGAGGTTTACATCTAATTGTTGTATAAGATGAATGAGTGAAGATGATACTGTTTGTAAAATTGTGTAATGTGATTTTGGACTGTTTAATGAAGGAAACTCCAATTCCCTTTTGAGTTTAACTAAATCAGAGGACCGCCCATGAGCCCAGTTTGGACCTGGCTTCATGAGACAGCCTTTTTCTGCTCTCCCAAATAAAACCCCCACTTTGAGAATTTTTCAACAGACCATGTTTCTCTCAATTACGAGAGGACAAAGGTTGCAGACCAGCTTACCTCTAACGAGAGGGCCAAGGTTGAGACCAGACTTTTAACCATCCCACGTGGTTAAACTCTTACACTATCGATACCAACAGAATAAGAACAAGTCTTTGATATTAATTACTAGTCTGCAGCTAGGAATTCGGTATCATTGAACGCGAAGACCGACAACCGCCGAAACATCTATCCATAACGACATGAATGAATGTCACTCTGAACTATACATTCTAACCACGACAGAGAGGGCGGACAAACTATCCAACAGAAACAAACTTTTCAACAGAGACCCCGACAACACACTGAGCGTAAATATATATATATTGATTGCAATTGTTCCCGAATGAGTGAGCGTTCATGTGCAAAGGATTAGCATTTCAATTGTTATAATTATCAACTCTGTGTTGTCATATCTCAGTCGACCCCCACTTCCCTTTTRTACACCWAGCCGCRATGCCGGTTTATCCCACTAGGGAAACTCCGTTATCATTTCCTTGTAACTATCTACTGTTTGTTTATGCATTTCTGTGAATTACTTAGTTAGTAAATAAATGATTTAAGACAATTGATGTATGGATGACTCATAGTGAAGACTGGTTCGTGCAAATAACCAACAATTTACGACGTTTGGAATGAGACTAACGTGAGGTAAAGAAGAATTCATTAATCAGAAGACTATTGATCAGATATGAAAATATCTGAAAAGTTATATTAGGAAAATTATATCGTTGTAATCTGAATATTTTCCTTGGTGCCCCGACTTCCTAGTTAATTACAGTTACATGATTAATCAATTTAATTGCGTAATAATAATTACAGAGAGTCATTTGATAAAGATTAATCTTCAGTTTAATGATGCCAAAGACACGACAATGGTGAAAAATGGATTGTTGGAGAAAATAGTAAATATCAAGATTGATAACAGTTTGAGGCAACATTCATAGACTAGAAAAAGCAGGAGAAAACAGGACAATATTGATAACTCACTGTCTGGAGGATAATCCATGCTGTCTCCTTCTGACTGGGGGTATGGAACCTGTATCTGAGGTCTCTCCATGTTCTAAAACAACAAATAACATCCATTTAGAATGGGAACATTTAGAGAGCTTGGGACTAAGGTTTTACATTTGATTCTGAGATCATTGGCTTTAAAAGCGTCTATTGGCGCCTTCCAAGTGGCGCAGCGGTCTAGGGCACTGCATCACAGTGCTTGAGGTGTCACTACAGACCTGGGTTCGATCCCAGGCTGTGTCACAACCGTCTGTGAACAGGAGTCCCATAGGGCGGTGCACAATTTTCCCAGCATCATCTGGATTAGGGGAGGGTTTGGCGGGCCAGGCGCCTGCAGGCTGACTTCAGTCATCAGGTGAACTGTGTTTTCTCCGACACATTGGTGGGGCTGGCTTCCGGGTTAAGCGGAAGTGTGTTAAGAAGTAGGTGGCCAGGTTGGTCATGTTTCGGAGAACGCATGACTCGACCTTACCCTCTCCCGAGCCCATTTGGGAGTTGCAGTGATGAGACGAGATCGTAATTGGATATCACGAAATTGTGGAGAAAAAGGGGGTAAATAAAACATTTTAAATAGTCTATTGACACCTGTGCATCAATCTAAGTAACACCATAAAAAAATCCCCATCAAAATCCATCAGTTCAAGCAGGGAGATATGTTTTTTTTGCAGAGCTGCATCTCAGTCCACCATCTCTGCCTAAAGTATGTCGGCCTCCCACATCTGAGGTGGAAGGTGGCCGAGCTACAGCGGTGTTTGTCAGAACATGAGATATCTCAAATCGGTTTTCCATTGAAAACATAGCGTCCAAACAATTTGGCCTACAATATGACCACTCTATGGACCTAAAGCGGTCCTAAAATTCCAAATAAAATAGCTAACTGATCCATGGTATGACCATCTAAAAACAATTCCACATGTTAGCTTAGTAGAAAGTACAGTAAATATGATGGAATGGTAATAATCTTACCCAGTTTAGTATTGACATCCTCCACTTGTTTGTCTCTTTCCTTTAATTACATCTCTCTCTCTTCCAGTAGTTTGTCCTTCTCTCCCAGTCTGTGGTTCCTGTCCTCTAGTTGAAGGTCTTTTTCCTTCAGTAGGACTCTAAAGTTCTCTACTTGGCTTTTCTTGTCCTGCAGTTCCTTCCCCAGTGACTCCAGTTGTCTCTTCTCCACCTCGGCAGTGTTCTCCAGTAGTCTCTCTTTCTCTCTCACTTGCCGGGTCATATCATCCAGTTGTGTCTTTCTCCTGAAGGTGTTTGATGTTCTTGTTCAGTTGCTTTGTTGTTTTCTCCGATCTGCTCTCTGTGTCCTTCAGTCCTTTATTCATCTCCTCCAGTGTGGAGTCCTTCTCTTTTAGTTTCTCTTCAGATTCCCTCAATGCCTTTCATCTCCTCTACTTCTGTCTTTTTCTTCTAGCTTTTTTACTGCTGGATGTCTGAATGCTTATTTTTCCAACTTCAACTCTTAGGGAGAATGAGCATCTTTGATTCATTTATTGTTGACTGACTGAACTGGTAATTTGCTGAACATCATTCATTCATTAGAAAAAACAAATATTGGATTAACCAGTCATTATCTGATTTATTGATTATTCTATACATTAACAAATTAATCAGTCTAAAAAAACTGAATGAGATCCTGTTCCCTGAATCAATCCACTTTCCTCCAGACTCTCTTGTACTTACCAAGCTCACCAGCTGATTCTTCCCTCCTCAGCTTCATCTTCTGGGTCTCATGTTGTAAATAAACAGGACCTGTCCCTATGGTGAAAAACAGATGAGTTCTGTGTGGTAGATTACATCACATGAATACAGGACAAACTAGACCAATCAGATTTCTCAAGACCCTCAATCCTCTCTCTCATGTGGAGACCGTAGACACCAACGGGATCTGATTAGCTCTATTAAAAGCATGTTTTATTGGCCCATTTCTGGTAATAAAGTCAATTGTCTTTTTTTTTGTGTGGCCAATATTGGGTTCGATGGCAGATATATAATATTGGAGGAGGCAGGGCTATGTAAACCCAGGTGGATATCAATAAGAAAAACAGCCAAATAAAGAATTACTCACCCAACCACCATTCTCCTGATCATCCATTATCCAAGAAGGAAAGTCGTGAACAATGATCATGTAAAACAATGTAATAATGTAATTATTATTATTATAATCTTCAACTCGCCACCTGTCCATAGCCGCGGAAAGTAGTTTGGGGGTGCCGTGCTTTTTTAGCCGACAGGGAAAAATGTCCCCTGCACAGGTAATATCAGGGATATTGCCTCAGCGTATTGAAACAGATCAGTATTGTGGTGAAATGGAAGAGGAAATACTATGTAACTACTGTGACCTCGAAGAAAGAGAATTAAACTCATTTTATCCTCTATTGCCATTTCTACCACGATATATGCTTGCTCTTATTCCAGAAAGCACACCAGATATACCCTGGCATTATGTGGCTGAGTGATGACGAGAAATTGAAATGGTTTGTCTTAGGTCAGTTAGGATCACCACTTTATTTTAAGTACGTGAAATATCAGAATAATAGGAGAGAGAATGATTTATTTCAGATTTTATTTCTTTCATCACATTCCCAGTGGGTCAGAAGTTTACATACACTCAATTAGTATTTGGTAACATTGCCTTTAACTTGTTTAACTTGGGTCAAACGTTTCGGGTAGCCTTCCACAAGCTTCCCACAATAAGTTGGGTGAATTTTGGCCCATTCCTCCTGACAGAGCTGGTGTAACTGAGCCAGGTTTGTAGGCATCCTTGCTCGCAAAAGCTTTTTCAGTTCTGCCCACAAATTTTCTATGGGATTGAGGTCAGACTTTGTGTTGGCCACTCCAATACCTTGACTTTGTTGTCCTTAAGCCATTTTGCCACAACTTTGGAAGTATGCTTGGGGTCAATGTCCATTTGGAAGACCAATTTGCGACCAAGCTTTAACTTCCTGACTGATGTCTTGAGATGTTGCTTCAATATATCCACATAATTGTCCTTCCTCATGATGCCATTTATTTTGGGAAAGTGCACCAGTCTCTCCTGCAGCAAAGCACCCCCCAACATGATGCTGCCACCCCCCTGCTTCACGGTTGGGATGGTGTTCTTTGGCTTGCAAGCCTCCCCCTTTTTCCTCCAAGCATAACGATGGTCATTATGGCCAAACAGTTCTATTTTTGTTTAATCAGAACAGAGGATTTCTCCAAAAAGTACSATCTTTGTCCCCATGTGCAGTTGCAAACCGTAGTCTGGCTTTTTTATGGCGGTTTTGGAGCAGTGGCTTCTTCCTTGCTGAGCGGCCTTTCAGGTTATGTCGATATAGGACTCGTTGTACTGTGGATATAGATACTTTTGTACCCGTTTCCTCCAGCATCTTCACAAGGTCCTTTGCTGTTGTTCTGGGATTGATTTGCACTTCTCGCACCAAAGTACGTTCATTTCTAGGAGATAGAATACGTCTCCTTCCTGAGCGGTATGGCGGCTGCGTGGTCCCATGGTGTTTATACTTGCGTACTGTTTGTACAGATTTGTACAGCTAAACTCTCTCTTCGATTACCACTCCCTTCTCTTTATCTCTGTATGTCAAGTATAGAAATGAAAATACCATGAAGGGTGTGATCAGTGGAATGGTTTACTTATTATGCACAATAAATTTAATTTACTCAGGTACTTCTCTGTCCTCCCCCCTCTCTCTCAAGTAGAGAAGTGAAGATCACATGAAGGGTGTCATCAGTAAAAATCCTTTACTTATATCATCATATGATCCTATTGTGATTCATGTACAACTGTGAGCAATACAGCAACATTCAGTACAGTTTATTGCCATAAAATTATTGCAAAGTTTGTGTGCAGGGAAAGAGCAAAGTTGATCAGTTGTCACTGATCTTAGAAACTAGAATGCTGCAGTTGTAGTTACTAAAGCTAAATGTATTAGTGACTGTAATAACGTTCTCCTGGCTGGTGATTTTAATGCAGGTAAACTGAAATCCATTGTACCTCCTTTTTACCAGCATGTCACCTGTGCAACTAGAGGAAACAAAACTCTAGATCACATTTACTCCACACACACAAATGCATACAAGGCCATCCCTCACCCTCCCTTTGGCAAATCAGACCATAACTATATTCTCCTGCTTCCTGCTTAAAAGCAAAAACTTAAACAGGTAGTACCAGTGACTCGATCAATACGGAAGTGGTCTGATGAAGCGGATGCTAAGCTACAGGATTGTTTCGCTAGCACAGACTGGAATGTGTCCCGGGATTCATCCAATAACATTGAGGAGTTTACCACACCAGTCACCGGCTAACAAGTGCATCGATGACATCGTCCCCACAGTGACCGTACGTACATACCCCAACCAGAAGCCATAGATTACAGGCAACATCTGCACTGAGCTAATGGCTAGAGCTGCCGCTTTCAAGGAGCGGGACTCTAACCCGGAAGCTTATAAGAAATCCCGCTATGCCCTCCGACGAAACATCAAACAGGCAAAGCGCCAATACAAGACTAAGATTGAATCGTACTACACCGGCTCTGACGCTTGCTGGATGTGGCAGGGCTTACAAACCATTACAGACTACAAAAGGGAAGCACAGCCGAGAGCTGCCCAGTGACACAAGCCTACCAGATAAGCATTCAACACCATAGTGCCCCCAAAGCTCATCAATAAGCTAAGTACCCTGGCACTAAACACCTCCCTCTGCAACTAGATCCTAGACTTCATGACTGGCCGCCCCAAGGTGGTATGGGTAGGTAACACAGGGGCCCCTCAGGGGTGCGTGCTCAGTCCCCTCCTGTACTCTTTGTTCACTCATGACTGCACGGCCAAGCACGACTCCAACACCATCATCAAGTTTGTCAATGACACAATAGTGGTAGGCCGATCACCAACAACGACGAGACAGCCTATAGGGGAGAGTTCAGAGACCTGGCCGTTTGGTGGCAAGACAAATGAGATGATTGTGGACTACAGGAAAAAGGAGGACTGAGCACGCCCCCATTCTCATCGACGGGGCTGTAGTGGTGCACGTTGAGACCTTGGTGTCCACATCACCAACAAACTAACATGGTCCAAGCACACCACAACAGTCGTGTAGCCACCTCATACCCCTGCACATGAACTCAGTACTGGTACTCCCTGTAGCCATGTTATTTTTACTTTTTATTCACTGTGAATTTATTCCTAGTCACTATTTCCATTTTTTTTTAAATCTTTAACTGAATTGTTGGAAAAGTAAGCATTTCACTTTTAGTCTACACCTGTTTACAAAGCATTTAACAAATAAAATTGATTTTGTAGTAGTAAAAGTTCGGTGTTAGCAAATCAGACCATAACTATATTCTCCTGCTTCCTGCTTAAAAGCAAAACTTAAACAGGAAGTACCAGTGACTCGATCAATACGGAAGGGGTCTGATGAAGCGGATGCTAAGCTACAGGATTGTTTCGCTAGCACAGACTGGAATGTGTCCCGGGATTCATCCAATAACATTGAGCGGGATTCATCAATAACATTGAGGAGTTTACCACACCAGTCACTGGCTAACAAGTGTTCCATACCCGGGTTCTGATCAAGAAAAACTTTTCATAACAAATGACCTTATTTTTGCTTTTTATAAAAATAATTGTATGATGCAATACATTCATTCCATTCTTTTGAATCTTCTATTGTTGGTTGCTCCTGGATATTGTGTTGTTGTGTAGTGGTACAGTGAAGTGACACTTGTAATACTCAAAGTTCAAATAATCAATATGATTGATGTTGCTCCATACAGCGGGAGGGATTAATTCTAGTGTTTGAAATATCTAGAATCATTACAAAAACACACAACACCAAGCTTGGCATTGGATTTAATTAACCAATGTTTAAATGTACAGACAATTTGACAAAATAATTGAAAGGATAAAGACATTGTGCTCTAAAAATACAGTTTCCTTAGCTTGTCCTGCCTTGTGCATAGTTGATTTATTATCTGCAATATGCCCGCCCTGCTTTCAAGACTGAGGTTTGTGCAAAGCATTATCATAGTTAATTGTCCCTTCCACATAAGGTAGAGACTACAGTAGGACGTAAAGCAGCATCTATTTGGCCCATTCTTCTTGTGATAGTGTAGCTACAACCCCATAATAACCCTTAATACATGGAATTTAAAAAGCCATTCAAACAGATAACATTGCAATACTGAGACATTAAAATGCCACCTAAGAGTAATGATTGGCTCTGTTGCTAAGCAGTTATGGTATAGGTAGTTAATGACCACATTCTAAGCGTTGGATGGATTCAAGACTTAAGCCAAAGGTATCATGACTTTAAAGGCTCAGTGTTTTATATACATTTCCACACTACGAGGTTAGAACACAACTGTGAAAATGATAATGCCCTTTTAGTGTAAGAGCTGTTTGAAAAGACCACCTGAAATTTCAGCCTCTTTTGGTGGGATGGAGTTTTGGCCAATAAGAAAGAGTTCCAAACCTCTCTGCCAATAACAGCTAGTGTAAGACCACTCCCAAACAAAATGCTTGCTTGAGAAATTGCACCTTTTTCTTTTCTTAGGGGTGAATTTTTTTATATATATTTTTTCAACAATCACAGTTTGGTACTTAATTGTTACCAAGAAATTATTTGATATCGAGATAAAATGGCTGCATTTGACCTGTAATACTATGAATACAAGTATAAGTCTACGTTCCAATATGCCCATAGGTCCACATTGGAACCTAGAGTTAAGCTCTTATATGCACATTCTAGGTTGCTCTAGCTTATTCTTCCTCACCAGATGACCAAACAGGAAAAAAAAAATTTTTTTTTTTTTTTTTAACTTCACAGTCAGTCTGTCTCAAATGATACCCTATATAGTACACTACAAACAGTGCACAAAATAGGAAATAGGGTGTCATTTGAGTACCATTAATCACATTTAAGTATTTTTCATGAGTCACTTTGTCAGCCAGCATAGTTCACTTCACAGTGTAGTTGCTTGGTTGGTGTCGGCTCTACCGTTTGCGGACCTTGGTCGAACCTGGGTTGAAATTAGCACCAGGAGCATACTGTAAATATTTGAAAGAAAACATCCTATTTTCGACCCAGGTCTGGTACTCTAGTTCTAAGCTGGTTCTCTGCCCGTACCCAGTGTCTATGCCTTGCTCTTCTTCTGCAGCCGGGTCCTGGTTGGTTCTGTGAGGACCAGTGGCTCCTGGACCACCATGGCAGGGTACTTCCTCCCCAACATCTCCACTTCCACCTTCTGCCCTACAGAACACAGCTCCACTGGCAGGTAGGCAAACGCCAGGCTCTGCTGGGTGGTGTAGCTGTAGGCCCCAGATGTAGTGTTACCAACCACCTAGGAGAGATAGAGAAGGTTGCAGGAAGGCAAACAGTGGGTGGAAGTGTAAGCCTCTAATGTTGTGTTGCCTCTATACCACACACACACACACACACACACACACACACACACACACACACACACACACACACACACACACACACACACACACACACACACACACACATCCAAACCCTAACCTTAATCCCAAACCTAACCCGTAAGCCTAAAATAGCATTTTAAACATTCATTTAACAAAAACACAGAACTCTGTTACTACTACAAAATCAAATCAATTGTATTTGTCAAATGCTTTGTAAACAACAGGTGTAGACTAACAGTGAAATTGTTTCTTACCTTGTCAGAACATTCTGGTGACTTGTCAGGACACTGTGGTCCTGATAAGGTAGGAAAACAATGTACACACACAGCTCACCTTGCCATTGAGCCAGATAGTCTCGTTGCCCTCTGGGTCAACATCATCCGTTTCCATGGTGATGTATGACAGCTTCCTCTTCAGACCTTTAGCTTTGATCTCCTGCAGCGCTGCCTTACCGATGAAGTCAGCATGCTGGAGACAGACAGGGAGAGATGTTAGTGTTGGTATGTGTGCTTTATTTATAATTAGCATAAATAACCCCAAAAATAATACAGGTGTGTAGGAGAAAATGTTAACTAAGTAGACTTAGTAGGCCACAATTTCATAACATCTAAAAAAATAAGCTACACATTTGAATATGACACCTCGATTTGAACACACAGTGGTTGACTGGTGAAACAGCAGTAGCTAGTAACAATGTCTACCTTGTTGAGTTTGATGAAGTAGTCCAGACCAGCTTCCAGAGGGTTGGTGTCACAGTTCATCTGATGAGACAAAAACATCAGTTCAACATCCACAAACAACTTAAAAAGGTGTGTGTGTACGTACCTCTGCACCCCAGCCTCTGAAGCCTTTCTCCAGTCGTAGTGATGACATGGCGTAGGTACCAAAGTTGTCGATGCCCTCGTCCTCTCCTGCAGCCATGATAGCCTGGTACACAGCTGCCATGTCCTTGTGAGGAATGTACAGCTCCCAGCCCAACTCACCTGAAACACAATCCGTTAGTTGAGCTGTACATGCACTCACATGCCACACATACTCTTAAAAATGTTTAAGCACACAAACACACGCACACCTGTGTAGGAGATCCTAATAGCTCTGAGGTTGATGCCACCCAGTTGAATGGGTTTGCAGTGGAGGAACTTAAAGCTTGCATCGCTCATGTCCTCCTGAGTGAGTTTCTGTAGAACATCTCTAGCCTTTGGTCCAGCCACACCCAACACCCCAATGTCCTCTGTCACATTGGAAATATCTACATCATACGCCCCCTCTGCTACCTCCTTCTCCATCCACCTGGGGTTAGGAAGGGATCCATAGGGTTATATTTACAACTTGAAGGAACTCAAAAGGAAACGAAACTCTGGCACAATGTTGATTCAACTAATTAGTCTTCAATATGAACTTTGATTAGTTGAATCATGTATATTAGTGCAGGGCTGGAGCAAACCCTGCCCCCACATGGCCCTTGGTGGAAAAGATAGGTCACCACTAGGGGGTGATATACAACACCAGCAGACTGTCTCAGGGTGTATAAGAGACCGAGAGCTGAATGAATAGGTAGAATAGAGATTCATTTGTTTTTAATGTGCTGTTTGCTTATTGGAGCAGAGGGGCCGTTAAAGTAGCAGCTGCTGTAACTACCAGTGTTTCTAAGTGGATTAGAATAATGTTATATAATGGATTACTGAATCCTTTTATATGGGACGGCTTGACTCTACACCTTGTTAGCTGGCCTGGGCTGCTTAGAGTCTGTCTGCCTGTGTTACCTGAGGTCATGCAGCTCTGATCCAGATCCTGTGATGAGGAGGAACTCTCCAGGTGTGAGCTGGGTAATGGTGACCTCAGCGTAGACTCTCCCAGTGGGGGTCAACATGTGGCTGATGTTAGTCAGGCCCACCTGACAGGGGAGAGAGTGAAACCTAAATATAACATAAACCTCTGCCTGAGCAGCAAACAGAACACTGCCACCTGTTGGCAATAGTGAGTTATATAGGGACTTATACAGTGGTGCAATGAGCTGTCTATGAGAGTGAGTGAGTTTTGCCTGGTGCGATGCAATGATACATTTAGTCCCTCTCGTTTTGGGCCTAGCGTTGGTGAGATACAGTAAGATGTAATATAAAAGCACAGTGAGTTGTGTATAGAATAGTTGTAATACAGTGAGTTGTAATACAGTGAGTAGGTGTGTGGTGTTATCCTTACCTTGGGCATAGTGTTGGCGAACAGTCTGTCCAGCAGTTTATGAGAATCTTTCCCTTTAACCATGAACTTGCCGAAGGGTGTCAGGTCAACGACCCCAACCTTCTCCATCACCAGCTTACACTCCCTCCCCACCGGACCGAACCAGTTGGTACGCCTGAAACTGGGCCTGGGGAGTAAAGACAGACACATGTGGGTTAGTTACTTGGTTAATTTAAAATGTAATGGCAAAGTATTGGCTGAGACAAAGCTGCACAGTTGTGAAGAGGGCATGGCAGTGCCTCTTTCCACTAAGGAGATTGAAAAGATTTGGATCCTCAAAAAGTTATACAGCTGCACCCCGAGAGCATCTTGACTGGCTGCATCACCGCATAGTACGGCAAATGCACCGCCATCGACTGCAAAGCGCTACAGAGGATGGTGCGGACAACCCAGTACATCACTGGGGCCGAGCTCCCTGCCATTCGGGACCTCTATATCAGGCAGTCTCAGAGGAAGGCCCAAAAATTGACAAAGTCTCCAGCCACCCAAGCCGTCATTTTTTTTTTTAAATTAACCTTTATTTAACTAGGCAAGTCAGTTAAGAACAAATTCTTATTTACAATGGCGGCTTAGGGGCAGAACGACAGATTTTTACCATGTCAGCTTGGGGATTCGATCTAGCAACCTTTCGGTTACTGGCCCAACGCTCTAACTACTAAGCTACCTGCCACTCCGTCATCAAGGCAAAAGGGTTACTACATGATTCCATGTGTTATTTCATAGTTTGGATGTCTTCATTATTATTCTACAATGTAGAAAATATTTCTTTTTAAAGAAGAAAAACCCTGGTATGAGTGGGTGTCTAAACGTTTGACTGGTACTGTACACACACAAAGAAAAGTATGTGGACACCTCTCGTCGAACATCTAATTCCAAAGGTGTTCGATGGGGTTGAGGTCAGGGCTCTATGCAGGCCAATCAAGTTCTTCCACACCGATCTAGTCAAACCATTCCTGTATGGACCTTGCTTTGACCTCAGCATTGTCATGCTGAAACAGGAAAGGGCCGTCCCCAAACTGTTGCCACAAAGTTGGAAGCACAGAATCGTGTAGAATGTCATTGTATGCTGTATCGTTAAGATTTCCCTACACTAGAACTAGGGGGCCTTGCCCGAACCTTGAAAAACAGCCCCAGACCATTATTCATCCTCCACCAAACTTTACAGTTGGCAATATGCATTCAGGTAGGTAGCGTTCTCCTGGCATCCACCAAACCCAGAATCGTTCATCGGACTGCCAGATGGTGAAGCGCGATTCATCACTCCAGAGAGCGTGTTTCCGCTGCTCCAGAGTCCAATGGTGGTGAGCTTTACACCACCCCAGCCAACACTTGGCATTGCGCATGGTGATCTTAAGCAACCTGTGAATGTTGCAAATGAGGACAGACAACTTTACCACGCTACGCGCTTCTGCACGCAGAGGTCCCGTTCTGTGAGCTTGTGTGGCCTACAACTTTGTTACTCCTAGACGTTTCCAGTTCACAACAAAAGCACTTACAGTTGACCGGGGCAGATCTAGAAGGGCAGAAATTTTACAAACTGATTTGTTGCAAAGGTGGCATCCTATGACGGTGCCAAATTGAAAGTCACTGAGCTTTTCAGTAAGGCTATTTGACTATGGAGACTGCATGGCTGTGTGCTTGATTTTATACACCTGTCAGCAACAGGTGTGGCTGAAATAGCCGAATCCACTAAGTTGAAGAGGTGTCCCCATAAGTTTGTATATACAGTAGAGGTCGACCGATTATGATTTTTCAACGCCGATACAGATACCGATTATTGGAGGACCATAAAAAGCCGATACCGATTAATCGGCCGATTTAAATAAAAAATATATAAAACATAATTTGTAATAATGACAATTACAACAATACTGAATGAACACTTTTCTTTTACCTTTAATATAATACATCAATAAAATCAATTTAGCCTTAAATAAATAATGAAACATGTTCAATTTGGTTTAACTAATGCAAAAACAAAGTGTTGGAGAAGAAAGTAAAAGTGCAATATGTGCCATGTAAAAAAGCTAACGTTTAAGTTCCTTGCTCAGAACATGAGAACATATGAAAGCTGGTGGTTCCTTTTAACACGAGTCTTCTATATTCCCAGGTAAGAAGTTTTAGGTTGTAGTTATTATAGGAATTATAGGACTATTTCTCTCTATTATACCATTTGTGTTTCATATACCTTTGACTATTGGATGTTCTTATAGGCACTTTAGTATTACCGGTGTAACAGTATAGCTTCCGTCCCTCTCCTCGCCCCTACCTGGGCTCGAACTAGGAACACATCGACAACAGCCACCCTCGAAGAAAAAGAAATTGGGCACATGACAGCAGTGTGGTTTCGTCCTGGTGCAGCTGAGAGTGTGTTAGAATGTTCATGGACGCATGAAAGTGCTGTTTGAATGAATGCTTACGAGCCTGCTGCTGCCTACCATCGCTCAGTCAGACTGCTCTATCAAATCATAGACTTAATTATAACACACAGAAATACGAGCCTTTGGTAATTGATATGGTTGAATCAGTAAACTATTATTTCGAAAACAAAACGTTTATTCTTTCAGTGAAATACGGAACCGTTCTGTATTTTATCTAACGGGTGGCATCGCTAAGTCTAAATATTGCTGTTACATTGTACAACCTTCAATATTATGTCATAATTATGCACAATTCTGGCAAATTAATTACGGTCTTTGTTAGGAATAAATGGACTTCACACAGTTCGCAACGAGCCAGGCGGCCCAAACTGCTGCATATACCCTGACTGCTTGCACGGAACGCAAGAGAAGTGACACAATTTCCCTAATTATAAGAAATTCATGTTAGCAGGCAATATTAACTAAATATGCAGGTTTAAAAAATATATACTTGTGTATTGATTTTAAAGAAAGGCATTGATGTTTATGGTTAGGTTCATTGATGCAAGGACAGTGCTTTTTTCGCAAATGCGCTTGTTAAATCATCACCCGTTTGTCAAAGTAGGCTGTGATTCAATGAGAAATTAACAGGCAGCGCATCGATTATATGCAACGGAGGACACGCTAGATAAACTAGTAATATCATCAACCATGTGTAGTTAACTAGTGATTATGTTAAGATTGATTGTTTTTTATAAGATAAGTTTAATGCTAGCAACTTACCTTGGCTTCTTGCTGCCCTCGCGTAACAGGTAGTCAGCCTGCCATGCAGGCTCCTCATGGAGTGCAATGTAAGGCAGGTGGTTAGAGCGTTGGACTAGTAACCGGAAGGTTGCAAAAACAAATCCCCGAGCTGACAAGGTAAAAATCTGTCGTTCTGCCCCTGAACAAGGCAGTTAACCCACCGTTCCTAGGCCGTCATTGAAAATAAGAATGTGTTCTTAACTGACTTGCCTAGTTAAATAAAGTGTACTTTATTTTATTTATTTTTATCGCCAAATCAGTGTCCAAAAATAACGATTACCGATTGTTATGAAAACACTGAAATCGGCCCTAATTAAATCGGCCATTCCGATTAATTGGTCAACCTCTAATTTATAGTGTATTTATTGGGTAGAGTTGGTTGCCAGACTTAACTGTTATAAAATAAGTTATACAAAGACATGGTGTTAGGAAGGAGACTATTCACTGCCAGTACTTACATAATGTTGCATCACTGAGTCCTTATACAGTAGGTTTTATAGTTTTACATATGGAAAACTATTTTCATATACCATGGGCATAATTTCATAAAGAAATCCCACAGGTGGTGCTAAATTCTTTGAGTCAATAAATAGCCTAGTCAGCCACTGGTGGGTGGCCAAGTGGAAGCTAACCCTGGGTTTGAGTTGGCCAACAATCTTAAACCTGAGTTTAAACGGGCCAAATGGAACCTAACCCTAAGTTTGATCTCCAAAACACCTCCAGCTCTTAAAACAAAAGTGGTTTCAGACCAACACCTGATGAGGATGAAGATGAGGATGAAGACTAATATTATCAGTCTATAAGGGTATTGAACAGTAGCTACACAGGATGTATTTCCCAAGGCATTACATGTAAATAAATGTATTTTGATGTTCTCTCTAAATGGTTCTATTGTGCTGGCTAGAGTAACTGTTACATAATGCCATGTAACAGTCAGTGAGCTCACCTCTAAGACCCATATATATATTTACAGGGGGTGGTCTCCACTCCTCCACTGGGAGCTGTCCAGCCTATCATAACCTCCCCCCTTCCATCCCCCCCAAAAAATAACAAGTCCTTGAACATTCTAACACACTCTCAGCTGCACCAGGACGAAACCACACTGCTGTCATGTGCCCAATTTTTTTTCTTCTACTTTAAGTCCATCAAAGCATATACAAAATGAATTTATATGAATGATATAAGTACAGAAATGGTTTGCTCTGTGGGAAATGAATGTCCTACAAGTCAGTGACAATTGCGTGGAGTTGAGTTTGTGACAGCAACTATGTGAGATTGGAAATCCCAGGACATGGTGTCTATAATACTATGATCTTCTATGTGGAGGAACCCCTTACCTTCTAACGACTCTTGTGTAGCTTGTGAGCGTCAGAGCAAAACATGTTACACGTGTGTGTTCGTGAGTCTCATAGATAACGTTTAATAGTTTGTATCTCAAACTATTCCGACTCCACAGATGTTTTTGTAATAAGACCCGGGCCCTGGCCCCTTCGGCATCCACCCTTGTCTCACAAACAACTCAGCCCCAGTTAATCACACAGACTAATGGTTGGTATCTGCGGATGGAGACAAAATAGACAAATCCAATGGTATGACTGTAGCTCAAAGTCACAATGTATAAAAGGGGTTTGAAGTCCTAAATCATGCCGGCGTTATGGTGGGACTCATTGGGTTAACACTCAGTGTATTGTCATATTTGTACTGATTGATTGACTGGTTTGGTATCTTACTTGTAACTGGCATTGTCTCCAGGCTTATAGAACCAGTGAGGCTGTTCCCAGCCGGCGTGGAACCCCATGGAAGCTTTTCCCTTTAGCAGCTCATACACACCACTGGTCCTGTTGGTCGGACGGCCAGCAAAACGCTCCTCTTTAGGGTAGCCCACTGAGGGAAGGGGGAAGGAGAGCAGAAGGGGGGGGATAGAAAGAAGAGTTGACAGCATGAGCGGTTGTGAGTAGATGCGCTTGTTTTGTAATCAAAGCGAGAGCTACAGGTAGTGACGTGTGTACATCTGTTCATATCCTTTACTAGTTACTAGCCCAGTTATGGATCATTTGCAGTCAGCAATGGGCAAGTGAGCTCAAGAGCTCAAAATCTTTGAAAAGTGCGTCAGGTAAAGAGCTTTTTTTTGTCTTAAAGGGGCTGTGTTGTATTTTGAGACAGGCTTGCATAAGCTAAGTAGGCAGAGTGTAGCATAATTTGTCTGATTCTCTAATAGTGGTATGGGAATAATGATGCATTTTATTTTGTAAAGTAGTTTCTAGCATCAAACACCACTATAACATGTTCAGTCACCTTGTCTGAAGGTCACCTTGTCACCTTGTCTGCTACTGTAGACTGAACGATAGAACAGCTATGTCCATGTTAAAATGTTATGGGATGCATTTTCTCCATTGCTTTTGATGGTAGACCACTCTCGTCGGCCTACATTATGATCAATTAGCCACAGTAGCCTACTTGACCACTGTTAAAACAAACTTAAAGCGGGTACAGCCTCAGTGTTCACAATAAACACGCTGGAATTTGCACAGGATTTTCACAACCGTCAAGGTTGTGCAGATCTGAAAATTTGCTCAGTGATGAAAAACATTTAGTGACTACTCACCCATGTTGTTGAATCCATAGGACTCTCTGGCTTTGGCACACATGTAGGGTACAGTGGTCCATTTTCCATACCGGTTGGGGTCACACTCAATGAGGTCATAGGGGGGTTCCCCTGTTACGATCCAATCACTGAGGAACTTCCCAATGCCACCGGCGTGGATCACTCCATACCTGGGACACAAACAGACCCTGAGGTATGCCTTTAAGCTACAACCTCCTACTCCCTGTCAATCAAACATAACAAGGCTTTTATAGTTCCACAATAGGGAAGATGCTTAGAAATTTCACACTACACCATCCAGTCATATTGATTTCAGCATCCACCCGACCCCATCACACACACAAACACTCCCATTTACCCGAAGCCGATAGCGGTCCAGTAGTTACGTGCTCCCTGGTGCGGTCCGACCATAGGAAGGAGGTCAGGGGTGTAGGTGATTGGTCCAGATACAATGTTGATGATGTCAGCATTCTTCAGCACAGGCACCATCTCCATGGCCATCTCTACGTGGTGCATGATACGGTCCAGGTCTGACTCAAACAACTCCTTACCAAAACCTGTTCAACACACACAGAGAGAGTACAACTGAGGTTAAGGCATAGAGAGCGAGGGCGAGAGAGAGGGTGAGAGCGATAGAGAGATCAGCAGACAGACCTGGTGGTACTCCATCTCTAACCCAGGAGTCCTGCAGCACCATCTTCTCCTCTTTCTCGTAGGGTCCAAACAGCAGTCCATCTCTCTCCTGTCTGAGGTAGTAGGAGCCCTCCAGGTCCCTGATCACTGGCAGCTCTGCCTTTAGGGCCTTTACCTAGACACAACAAAACAAACTTTATTAAACATCAAATCAAACGCTGTTAAACATCACAACACATTTACTGTAAAATATGCACAATGAAGGATAGTTAATACAGTAAGACATTAAGATGTAATTAAATTAGTACCTCAGGCACCGTTGCCGTGACAACATACTGGTGATGGACAGGGATAGTGGGGTGCTCAAAGCCAATCTGCTGGCCAACTTCCCGGGCCCAGAAACCTGTTGACCAATTAAAAATGAGTAATGAGTTCATGGTCTGCACAGGAAATTGATGAGTTTTGATGAGACCAGGAAGCAGTTAACACAGACAGTTGGGAGAAAGACATCACCAGCGTGTAAACAGCAATCCCTGAACCGCTCCAGTCTCCACCATAAGGAAAGCAAAACAAGGTTAAGAATAGAGCCTCACACACACACTTACACTCTCTGCCCTCTACCAACCAGCCTTCACTTCTTGAGACCAAAACACTGTAAAGCCAACTGGGTCCCACAGAGGATTGTAAAAAGATAATGACATAAATGGAGGCATGTCTTGAGTATAAAATTGTAGAATATTAGAATCCCATATACAGAGTGTATAAGCTGGCAGCTAAGAAGAGTGAGAGCATGACTTACTACAATACTATGGTGTACCGGTACTCTATGCCACTCAGATATGGGCTGTGTTTGAAATTGTACCCTATTCCCTATATAGTTCACTACTTTAGGCAAGAACCATGGGTCTCTGGCCAAAAGTAATGCACTATATAGAGAATAGGATGCCATTTCAGAATGAGACCTGCTATATTACACTAACAGAGTTAACTGTCTGAATATGGCTCCACCATAGAGATCCTACTAAATTACTCAAATGTTTTATCTTTATTCTAATTCCGAATTTTAAGGGCTCCACATCTTAGGACAGGGGTTCCCAAACTTTTTAACCTAAATAGAAAAACATTAGCTGACATGGGCTAGGTGATCTGGACATTTCTGACAAGTTATAAATAGCTCTCTAAGGTATGCAGTGACTGACATGACAAGAGGAACTGATGATGCACTACCCAATTTCAAAATTGCACCTTGTGCATTCTACTATAACAACTTTCAAGAGTAAGTTTAAAGCCCCCCCTGCAAACCCCTCGCACCCCCACCCCACAGTTTGGGAACCACTGAGATCGGAGACTCCCTGTTCTACCAGCTGATTCACTTTAGAGGGAATGTCAAGTTACACTCCGACTCTCTCCATAGAAGCTAATTTCTGTTTTAAACTTCATCAAAAGGCTTCATTTTCTAGGAGCTATTTCAGTTTAAGAATCATTCCAGTTTCTTTTGAAGAGGTCAGCTGAGATTGCAACATCTGGCTGTTGGTGATAATGTGATCTGATTTGGTCTTATTTTATGACTCTGGTTGTATAACAAGACAGCTCTTTCCCAAAGCAGTCGCCTTCTTCTGGGGTTTAATGACGGTGTGTAAACCAGCTTTTTAGAAGCATTACCGGGGTCCCCAAAGCCTTTCTTGGGAGCATTTTACTGCCGCCCTGCTAATTAGCTTCCCCACAGAAATACTGGCACAAACATGAATGTTCCTACCCCATAACATTCTGAAGGTGAAAGAAAACTGACCAGCCATAGCCACTAGATTCACAAAGTAATGGATACACCCCTTAAATAAAAACACTCACTCACTACAGTACCTGTGTATGTCACAGAACTATTGCTTGACCACGACAAGCGCAAAAGTCAATTCATAATATTGCACAACTTATATATATATATATCAATACACTATACAGCTTTAATAAGAGACACCTATAAAACTGTACACATAAAATAATTATTTATGGCATAACCTCTGTGTACAGCAAACTGACTACTAACCAGTATTCATGGGTTGCATGTTTCGTCACAATGTTGTTTTGAACGTTAGTTTTGGACTGATTCCCAACAGCATTCTACTCAAATGCATTGTCAATGAGTGTTGATAAAGATTTTATCAAAAGTGCATTACAGTGGCTTGGAACTACAATGACAAATCAAAAAAAGGAAGAAAGGAAAAGCATGTCATTTTGATGTCACCAAATTGACTTTAGCTAGCTAGGACTGAGGGGAGGTCACCAGATTTTAGCTAGCTAACATTGCTAGCTATTTTTGACAAACTTCGCAAGCTAATAACATTGCAATCTGTCTGAAGTCAATTTGATGACATGATAATGCTGGCAAAGTTGTTCCCTACTAAATATTTTACTACTTCAGCTAAGTCATTGTATTTCCAGGCACTATAGTTTAATTTAGACTAAACAGTAGTTAGCATTTGTCCAGAATGACTGTGCTTATCACCACTTTACCAAGGGCACCACTATGGCGCTGCCGATAGAGAGCGGCTAGAGAAATTTCATAATAATGTCATACTGCGACTGAGTGACGGAGGTGCAACCTATGAAATGGAAGACTGTTGCTACTGGTCCCTAGCCAGACAAACAATGATTTGTGGGGCGAAAGTCCGACGCGTGTCAACTGCGCTCTCTCTCTCTATACACACAGACACACACCATGGCCCCTGCAGCCACCACAGCTGTTTGTCCCCACAGATCAGACTGGTAATGGCCTGCAGGAACTAGTTGTGACGGGGAACAAATGTCAGATTACAGCAGAAGTCAACAACTGGGGTTATCTGCTGAGTTGCAACTGTTCTACACCAGACCCTGGCTCAAAAACAGTGCATTCAGAAAGAATTCAGACCCTTTGACTTTTACCAGATTTTGTTATGTTACAGCCTTATTCTAAAATGGATTCAAATTTCCCCCCCTCATCAATCTTGAGCCTTGAGTCTTCTTGGGTATGACATTACAAGCCTGGCACACCTGTATTTGGGGAGTTTCTCCCATTCTTCTCTGCAGATCCTCTCAAGCGCTATCAGGTTGGATGGGGAGTGTCACTGCACAGCTATTTTCAGGTCTCTCCAGAGATGTTAGATCGGGTTCAAGTCCGGTTTCTGGCTGGGCCACT
This sequence comes from Salvelinus sp. IW2-2015, assembly GCF_002910315.2. NCBI lineage: Eukaryota > Metazoa > Chordata > Actinopteri > Salmoniformes > Salmonidae > Salvelinus > Salvelinus sp. IW2-2015. The sequence continues at coordinate 27,433,857 of NC_036842.1, forward strand.
CATGGACATTTAGAAACTTGTCCCGAAGCCACTCCTGCGTTGTCTTGGCTGTGTCCTTAGGGTCGTTGTCCTAATGGAAGGTGAACATTCAACCCAATCTGAGGTCTTGAGAGATCTGGAGCAGATTTTTAGAAATTAAGGACCTCTCTCCGTCCATCTTTCCCTTGATCCTGACTAGTCACCCAATCCCTGCCGCTTAAAAACATCCCCAAAGCATAATGCTGCCACCACCATGCTTCACCGTAGGGATGGTATTGGCCAGGTGATAAGCGGTGCCTGGTTTCCTCTAGACGTGACGCTTGGCAGTCAGGCCAAAGAGTTCAATGTTGGTTTCATCAGACCAGAGAATCTTGTTTCTCATGGTCTGAGCGTCTTTAGGTGCCGTTTGGCAAACTCCAAGCCCGGCGGTCATGTGCCTTTTACTGAGGAGTGGCTTCCATCCGGCTACTCTACCATAAAGGCCTGATTGGTGGAGTGCTGCAGAGATGGTTGTCCTTCTGGAAGGTTCTCCCATCTCCACCGAGGATCTCTGGAGCTCGGTCAGAGTGACCATTGGGTTCTTGGTCACCTCCTTGTCCAAGGCTCTTCTCCCACGATTGCTCAGTTTGGCCTGGTGGCGGCCAGCTCTAGAAAGAGTCTTGGTGGTTCCAAACTTCTTCCATTTAAGAATGATGGCGGCCACTGTGTTCTTGGGGACCCTTCAATGCTGCATACATTTTTGGTACCCTTCCCCAGATCTGTGCCTCGACACAATCCTGTTTCAGTGCTCTACAGACAATTCCTTCGACCTCATGGCTTGGTTTTTGCTCTGACATGCACTGTCAACTGTGGGTATGTAGACAGGTGTGTGCCTTTCCAAATCATGTCCAATCAATTGAATTTACCACAGGTGGACTCCAATCAAGTTGTAGAAACATCTCAAGGGTGATCAAACAGGATGCACCGGAGCTCGATTTTGAGAGTCTGAATAATTATGCAAATAATATTTTTTTTATTTTATACATTTGCAAACATTTCTAAAAACCTGTTTTTGCTTTTTCATTATGGGTTATTGTGTGTAGGTTGATGAGGATTATATCTTTTTTTTTACCCATTTAGAATAAGGCTGTAACAAAATGTGGAAAAAGTCAAGGGGTCTGATTACTTTTGGAATGCACTGTACATAAATACTTAAACTACGTGTAGGGTCTGATATAAATCGCTCATTTTAGATTCCGCTTTCACACTCTCAAACTGGGCAGTTTGGCTGATTTGAACAACATCAGCGTTGTTTACATTTTCCAGCTCAGAGGGACATACGTACTCTCTACTTTTAAAGGTTGCCCTGCCCCAATTCTGTAGAATACAGCCAGTTGGGCCAGGGCAGAGCTTCTGGGGAGGCAGAGTAGACAGCACACATGTTTACAAGCTCCTTGTAGCAGGACACACACAGGGCCATTCACAGACCCTCCCAGGAATAACCTCTAATGAATAGACTAATTGGAAGTGGGGCTTTGTCTGACACAGGCTCAGCTATTTCCAGAGTACAACCACCTCCACACCTCTAACTAACTAGTTAATTTCCCTCCCTCGCTTATATTTATGAGCACCAGTGATAACCTAAATAGTTTCTGAAGGCCAGAGACTCTGATAAACAAGGTTTCTCTCTCTCGTTGAGACACTGTCCTTTCACTGGGGGTCTCAGTGTCCTGTGCACCTTTAGTAGGTCACAGGGCCAACTTTTGAAACCGATCCTTCAGGGGGAGACGCATTCCAAGAACCACAACCCTTTACCTTACTCTGGGGGTTCTCATTGGTCAAAGTGCCAAACAGTGATGGGGTGTAGCATTATGAAGGTAGGGTTGGAGAAGGGGAGGTAGAGATGGAATGGGGTGAATGTGGGAGTGAAACAATGGGGGAGGAAAGGGGCGAGTTTGAGACAGTGGAAGGAGAGAGATGGAATAGGGTGAGTGTGGGACTATAATTTGTGTGTTACTTGTGTATTGTATTTGTGAGACATTCTACTGCACTGTTGGAGCTACTGCAGAAACATAAGCATTTCACTGCACCTACTATAACGCCTGCAAATATGTATACACAACCAATAAACTGATTAGATGTAAATATATATATATAATTTAAGGTGGGAGTGTGGGAGTAGAGGGAGGGAGCATTTGAGACTCTGGTGTTTGTGAGGAATGCTACAGCAGTACTTCAGGATCTGCTTTCACATGGAGTTATTTCTGCAGACCATAGCTCCAGCAAGCATAAATCACATATCCTACCATGCATGTGGAAAGGTGGACTCACCCACCCACTAAAGGAGAGAGAGTAGTTTGACCTGAGGGTTAGAGAGTTGTATTGTAATGAAAGATATAAACTTCCCAATTATATGTATAGAGAGGGAGGCTTCCGGAAGTGCTCTTTTTTGGAATATGTTTTTTCTTCACAAAAGATCCTCCTCCTCTTCCTCCCAGGGTTATTCCCACAAATACGAACAAAGCTCACAAAATGTCCAAAACTCAACCACAAATCAGTGGGCCTATTCCAAAGTAGTATAATGAAGTTGAGAGATTTAACTCCTAAGTAAAGGAGTGAGTTTAATGGGTGTAGTAGCTACTGTTTATGAGTACAACCAAGGATGTTCTGATAAAAAAGAAGCACACAAAACCAAAACTGGACACACAGATAAGACTCTGACTGCAGTTTGTGTTCGTGTCTGCAAAGTGCAAACACAGCAACTGACACAATCACCACACAAACTCCCACTACCCGGCCTGTATATGCTGTACTATTTTACTGGACCATATGGAGACAATAGTCATTACTGCATTGGTCAAACACTATAAATCCACAGTGTCGTTTCAAACAACAGCAGCTTCAACGACAAGGTTTTAGATTAAATCCCTCAGCTGCGCTATGGGACGTTTCCATTGTACCCCTGACAAAGTGGCTTTCATTTGGCCCCAGCAGATTTATGTGCAGCTATACATTTCTCTCTCCATGTTGATTGTATGCAAAGTGTAATGTATAGGACAAGGCTGTAAGGCTCTCACCAGCCGTGACTTATGCAATAACACACGTCTATGGGCAGTATATCTGCAGATCCCTTATAGGAAGTGTTATATCTACCAAGCACTCGTTATCCTCTGTAGCTCAGTTGGTAGAGCATGGTGTTTGCAGCGCCAGGATAGTATGTTCGATTCCTGGGACTACCCATACGTAAAATGTATGCACGCATGACTGTAAATTGCATTTGGTTAAAAGCGTCTGCTAAATGACATATATTATACATTATATTAATATTATAGCCTAATTCATCCTGTCTACCAAAACAAAACATATCAATTTTTTTGCCTGACTGGACAATGTTGTAGCTGCTGTGAATCAACTACGTATCAAGCACTAGACAACATTTAGGTAGTTACAGGCAGCAGGTAGCCTAGGGGTAAAGAGAGTTGGGCCAGTAACTGAAACGTTGCTTGGTTAAAGCCCCAAGCAGACTAGGTGAGGCACTTTACCCTAATAGCTCTGGATAAGAGTGTCTTCTAAATGACTTAAATGTAGTTACAGCTTGTTAACATTACACCAACTGAGGAAATCAAGTTGAGTTGACAAAACATAATGAGTAAAATTCTAAGATAGCTGACTGTTATTCAAAGATGACTTGCCTATGTTTTTTTTATTGTAATAAAACCATTTCTACCCCTTTTTCTCCCCAATTGGTAGTTACAGTCTTGTCTCATCGCTGCAACTCCCGTACGGACTCGGGAGAGGCGAAGGTCGAGAGCCATGCATCCTCCGAAACACGACCCTGCCAAGCCACATTGCTTCTTGACACACTGCTCACTTAACACGGAAGCCACCCGCGACACAGCCCGGGATCGAACCCGGATCTGTCGTGACGCCTCAAGCACGGCAGTGCCTTAGACCGCTGCGCCACTCGGGAGGCCCAGTCAGCTACGGTTTGACTGTTGTACATAGATGATGTTAACACTAGGTTGTCAAATGAGTGGACCCAAACTGCAAATTCATGAACTTAAAGAAAACATCAAAGTTTGCAGAGAAAAGGCACATGGAAACCCAAGATTCACTAAGGAATCAGAAAATGTTTGTTCTTCAAGATTTAAAAAATCTGTCAGCAAAGTGTTAAACGTCTGCTGAAGAGGCGTCCTTCAGCTGCTGCTCTGTGATTGGCTAAAACCTGTTGGCCTGTTTGGATAAACTGATGAGGGAATGGAGGGCCAGGGGTCATAATATTAATGGGTTTAGCAAAGCTAGAACAAAGCAAAGTAAACCTACAACGTGCCCCCGTCCTCCTCCTCCAGGGACCCATAAAGGAGAGAGCAAACTTCAGGCAGCTGCAAATTGAATCAGTTATGCAAGGAGGTATGATAGTGGTGACAACCTTGCCAACTAAATCCTCCCAGAACTGGTATGACCCAGTTCAAACCATGTGACCCTGCTTCCCCTGAACTCAGAATGCTGTGTATATGGTCAAATGTCCCTAAGATAGCAGCCTTGGAATAAGAGCAGTTCAGACAAGAGTCAGAAAGACAGAGGCTCAGCACTGGGCCAAATCAAACAAGAACTACAACTGAACTCACCCCTAAAGTATTTAGGTTCATCAACTTCTTTGTCCTCAGGACTGGGGTCCTAAGATCTAATTTGTCTGTGCCGAGTGTGCTCTTTACTGTAGTCTATACCCAATTCTACTTTTACTACGGTAATCTCTTTCGTCTGTCTACAAGCAGTAAAAAAAAAAATACACAGCCAGTGGCTGAACTGAAAATGAGTTAATGAGGAGAGACTGGTTTGATCGACTTGAGAGACATGGGGTTCTGCATTTTAACCAACCCAAACTGGTAAACCAGGTCTGTGGGTTTAGTTTCTGACAACCTGGAGAGGAGCTAGAGGTGTTAATGTAACAGTATAACTTTAAACCGTCCCCTCGCCCCGACACGGGCGCGAACCAGGGACCCTCTGCACACATCAACAACTGACACCCACGAAGCGTCGTTACCCATCGCTCCACAAAAGCCGCGGCCCTTGCAGAGCAAGGGGCAACACTACTTATAGGTTTCAGAGCAAGTGACGTAACTGATTGAAACGCTACTAGCGCGTACCCGCTAACTAGCTAGCCATTTCACATCCGTTACATTAACTTCCCCAGCTCACCCACCCAGACTGGTCTGTGTTATACAGACAATCTGACTCACCCCAACTCGTTGAGAAAAATCTTCAACTGAAGTTGTTGTTCAAGCCTTTTGGCCAGCTCTAATCATAGTTTCTCAATGTTTGCCAGTGAGATTTCAATCTGACCCAAGAGCTGTGAATAACAGGACTGTGTTGCTGAATGGACAAACTGCTTGAGCCAGTTTTAAACATTAGAAACTCATCTGATATACAAGATACAACAGTGCAAGATACAACAGTGCATGATGCAATGTATTGATACAATTGATCTAGAAGTCAACAGTCAATGCATGTTCTGTAGTATGGTCACTAATGTTAGTTTGGACATACAAACTTGTGTGAGGAGCAATCAATCATGATTTGCAGCACAAACACACTCTGTACAATAACATAGAGCCTGGACCCAACTACATCAATGCTCATCTGGCTCTCTGGCAGACAAAGTTCTAGCAGGAAGCTAAGCCTCCCAGTTTGCCAAAGGTTCTTGTTTCTATTCTCCATGTATGCAGCAAGAAGTACATGTTGTGCATGTATTCCTGCATGCAATTGTATATACCAGTGATGACCCAGTCCAGCCATTACAATGAGCCTGTCGACAGATTCTGCCCTCCTCTAGCCTCCATTGAGGTTTACATAGAGACAGATATTTTGCCACTGACAAGTATTCGACCACTGACCTGTGGCGTTGACTATGCGGTTCGCTCTGATGGTCCCGTGGGGGGTCTGGACATCCCACTTCCCATCACTGGTGGGTGTGAGGCCAGAGACCAGGGCTGGGTTGTAGATCTGGGCTCCATACATACGCGCCCCAGCAGCCAGGGCCATGGTTAGGGAGTAGGGGTCAATATGGCCATCTCCTGGGTTATATAGACCCGCTAGCACCTGGGGAGGTGGATATAAAGTGTTACTGTCATGTCGTTGTCTACTGGTTCAAACAAACGTTCTTGGTCAATGACAACTTTAAAGATACATTATGAAAGTTTTGTTTCCCTCAAGAGCCCCCGCAGAGAGAAAAGTTGTGTAAAGCCTCTTTAAATCATTAGAGTATATCCACTAGGCTCTTAAGTCATGACATGAAACTGAGATCACAATGATGTCTATTAGCCTGGTCCCAGATCTGTTTGTGCTGTCTTGCCAACTCCTATGGGCATTGTCATACCAATGGAGTTGGCAAGACAGTGCAAACATATCTGGGAACCAGGCTACATGTCTATGGCGCATGAGAATGCGTTCCTCCGGTCCAGACCAGAACAATAGATATAGAGCCATGGTTATAGATCAGTGGTGGCTGGTGGCACTTTAAAAATGGAGAGGACAGGTTCATAGTAATGGCTGGAACAGAATAAATGGAATGGTTCAAACACCTGGTTTTCCATGTGTTTGGTACCATTCCATTAACTCCATTCCATCCATTATTACCAGCTGTCCTCCCCTCACTAGCCTCCTCTGACAGATATAGATCTTTTTGGTTCAAGTCCGGACCTTGTCCATGTTGAGCAGGGGGAAGAGCTCCTTGATCTTCTCAGGGGTGATGAGCCACTGGGGCGTGGGGTGCCAGTGGGTTCTTGCCATCTGGTACTTCAGCTCATCCACTCTGACTGGGGTGGAGGCAATACGGATACTGCCTGGCTGGTGGAAACCCACTGCCTATAGACACATGGATAAAATGTGTGAAACATACATACAAAGTGTATCATAAGTATTCACCCCCCTTTTTCCCCACATTTTGTTGTGTGACAAAGTGATATACAAATTAATTTAATTGTGATTTGTTGTCATTGAGCTACACAAAGAACTTCATTAAATGAATACAAATGTAATAACTAAAATAGTTATTGCAAAAGTATTCACCCCATTTATTTAGACAAGCCTAAAATAGTTCTGGAGTCAAATTTGGCTAAACAATTCTCATAATAAGTAGCATGTCAATCCGTTATGTCACGCTAATAACTGGGGTTGGCATAATTCCTCTGTCCCCCCTATATACAACATATGTAAGGTCCCTCAGGCAAGTATTGAATTTCAACTACAGATTCAACTACAAAGACCAGTGAGATTTTCGAAAGACTCATAGTAAAAGGGCAGTGATTGGTAGATTGGTAACAATAACAAAATAGACATTTAATATCTCTTTTAAGCATGTTCCAAGTTAATAATTATGCTGTGGATTATGTATTAAACCCCCCCCAGACACATGAAAGATGCAGTCGTCCTTCTGAACTGAGCTGCAGGACGGGAATGAAACTGCTCAGGGATGTCACCATGAGGCCATTGCTAATTTTAAAACAGCTCAATGGCTGTGAAGGAAAAAAAACTGAGTTTACTGTATTTACTCCACAATAATGACCTAAAAAGTAGAATAAAAAAATATACAGAATATAAATATTGCAAAACATGTATCCTGTATGCAACGCCTTATGTTTGTGGCAAGTCAAACAACACTGAGTTACTGCCTCCTTATTTTCAAGGATGGTGGCGGCTGCATCATGGTATGGGTATGCTTGACATTGGCAAACAGAATTTTTCACAATAAAAATAAATGGGACAGAGCTAAGCACAGACAAGATCCTAGAGGAAAATCTGCTTCAGTCTGCTTTACACCAGACACTGGGAGAGGAATTCACCTTTCAGCAGGACAATAACCTACAACACAAGGTCAAATTTACACTGGAGTTGGTTACCAACAAGACAGTGAATGTTCCTGCGTGGCCAAGTTAGATAACTTAAATCTGCTACAAAATCTATGCCAAGACTTGAAAATTGCTGTCTAGCCAAAATCTAGAATAATTTTTAAAAGACTAAATGGGCAAATATTGCACAATCCAGGTGTGCAAAGCTCTTAGAGACTTACCCAAGAAGAATCACAGCTGTAATTGCTACAAAAGGAGTTAACATGTATTGACTCAGGGGAGTGAATACATGTCTAATCAAGGCATATTAATGTTTATATTCTTCCAATTTCACAATACAGATTATTCTTTGTGATCAATGACAAAAAAAAAACGTATTCATTTCAATCCCACTTTGTAACAACAAAATGAAAAAATCCAAGGGGGGTGAATACTTTGATACCCACTGTACATAGATACACTCATACAGACATTATATAATCCGTTGTGCTGTGGTTGACGTGTAGTATACCTGTCCTGTCTCGGCCTCCAGACTCTCATACAGCTTGATGCTGTGGTAATGGACCTTCTTCAGGTTGATACCAGGGTGGTAGTACGTGGTCAAACCAGCCTGGAACAGACAATAAACATGGACACTTAGAGGAGGCATGGTCATGTAAATGGAAACACTGACAACACTTGATCTACTGTATTGACCCTGCAAGTTTGCAAAGCAATGATTTGAAAGTGCATCTTATAAAATAATAGTAATACACATTTCAACAACATCATGTTATCTCCATTGACTTTAACTACACTACACAACCAGGGCATGCAGTTCACATGTTCCTAACATAGATACATAGAATGAGAAGTTTAATAAGTCTACTAGGAAAGTTGGCCCCTTGACATTAAGGGCAGCATATTTATGTAGAGTAACCTATATGGGATAGGGTTGGTTGGAAGGGGGTTATAGAGAGGCAGAATTAGGTCATCAGATCCTTGGCAGAACCACATAGGCCTGGTTCTTTGACAGCAGCTGTCTTTGACAGCTACCATAACTTAGATCTTCTTACATGCCTCCATCTGCTTCTTGAGAATCTCCCTCTGCCGAGCGGACTATCTGATATCTCGCCGTGGTATCTTCGGTCGGGTTTTTCCTGTTAACTGTAAGTCGCTCTGGATAAGATGACTAAATTACAAAATGTAAATATCTTCAGTGTGGTCTCAATGTATTTTTTTCCCATGTTGAATATCTCTGACCTCCTTTATCTTTTTCTCTGACAGTTCCTTCTAATAGTGGGTGTGTGTAATAACTCCTTAACTTATTCAAATGTTGGGGAACATGAAAACTTCCATGCATTTGCTAACTTATGTATTAGTAGAAGAACGTCAGGTCGAAACAGGTGTCAGACCATCAATAAATGGGCGAGTTCATTTGCATGCCCTGGGTGGGTGGAGATTTCACTTAAGGGGCACAGGGCCTTGCAAAACGAACTCTCCCAATACGTTTGTGTGCCCCCCTGACTGACAAACAAAACAAGACTCTATCCATGAACCCCTGAAGCCATCTGTTGCTCCCAGACAGTTCTGTCTTCCCTCATATGGTTAAGATAAGGTTTTGGGACAGGTAAGCTGATCCTAGATCTGTTTTAGTTTTTGTTGTTGTTGACCTACAGCGTGCCAGGTGGATCCAGCGGTCAGTTCAGACTTCTCCAGCAGGACCACATCCTTCTGTCCAGCCTTGGCCAGGTGATAGGCCAGACTGACTCCAACACAGCCCCCTCCGATGATCACCGTCTCAGCCGCGTCCTTCCACCTCTTCCCCAGGACCATAGTGCTGTCCCTAAGAGGGGGGAGAGGGGGTAAAGAGGGGTGAGATGAAAGGAGACAGTGAGATTGAAATTTGAAAAAAAATGTATTCATTGATTTGAATGCATTTGAATCTATTTCAATACAGGTAAAGATGTGTAGAGTAGTTATGTGACTTCTATGAAGCAGAAGAGATTATTGTTTAGAAAATCAACCCTGACCAGTTCTGACCTGACATATACCCCTGGAAGGAAATGCAACACATGTTGCCATGAGATAACTCAGACAGCCTGGCACATTATTGTCAATTGGAGATATAGGCTATATTGTTTGTCACATTATAAACACAGAGAACATTCGCGAGTCAGAAGAATCTCATGGTCTGTTCAGCAGGGAAGTCATGTGCATTATGCAAACTGAATTAAAACGGTTGGGTTGTGGACAGACCCATAATAACATTACGCTATCAAAGAGCCCCTTATAGCCTACCGGACACCTCTGTGGTCTCCTCCAACTGTCCCAAATGTGAAATCTGTAACCTTACTGTCGGATACAAGAAAGCTGAAAGGGTAACATGAGTTGTTAACGACAAGGCAAAAAATGCACGAGGGGGCTTACCCATTTCCCACATGTTTCTGCGAAGTGTAGTTTATTGTACGCAGTGGAAGACACACAATAGCGCGATATGCGGTAAAATCTCTCCGGAGGTGAGTATTAATTACGTTAAAAAACCTAGACATGGTTTAACTAATTAAAATATCTATTGAAACACCTCAAAGCATACCAGAACCACCTCTGCCTAATCCCCACCGCAATTTACTGCAGGCATCCTATACCAAAGCACAATTTTGTTAGCTGAACACGCCCTCGTCCGCGCAGAGCGCCAGTCAATTTAGGCACAGTGAAACTTGGTGCGTTCAAAACAACTGGGAATTCAGGTAAAAACGAGTTCAGACTGGGAAAAATCGTGACATCAGTGATCTTCAGGTCGGAGAAGTTGGAGCTCTAGGATCTGGCCTTAATGACTATCTTGGTTGAAGATCGATCTGGCCTTAATCGCCATGTACTCGTATAATCTCCACCCGGCACTCCACGGGACTGGCCACTCCTCAGAGCCTGGTTCCTGCCTCTTCCCTGGTTCCTGCCTCTTCCCTGGTTCCTGCCTCTTCCCAGGTTCCTGCCTCTTCCCAGGTTCCTGCCTTTCTAGGGAGTTTTTCCTAGCCACTGCTTCTACATCTGCATCGCTTGATCTTTGGGGTTTTAGGTTGGGTAAAAATGGCTTTATAAAATACATTGATTGATTGATAGCATGATGCTCGCGTTTCCAACTTGTAATTCCGATTTTGATGCACGTTTAAAAGATTTTTTCTAGTCGGAGTTCGTTTCTTTTCGAGTTCCGAGTTGTTTTGAACGCACCAACTGTGTCCAGACCCTCCCAGTCTAAAAATCCCTGAAAGGTTAACTCTTTAGATACCATCGGTCAGGCTGTGGCTCAAATATAGGTCACTGGTCTAGGGAATAGAAGGGCCCCAGCGTATAACACAAAAGGTAATATACAAATAAATTAATAATACACACAAAATGGATAAGCACGGTTGATATTGATGATATTTAGTCCAATAGACCCTTTACAAAATCTAATTTTTGTGACAAGATCTATCTATGTCATTGTCATCTAATGGCAGTGTAGACAGACAATGCTTACATAACTTGAGTCGACATCAACTGCCCATAGAGCATTGGCCAGGCACAATCTCACCTATTCTACACAATACACATTAACCAGGGCCAGTGATGTGTAATGACACAATATGGGTAAAGAACTCAAGTTACTCTGAGCGACACACTGGATAAGAAAACTATTAGGACAAGACTAGAATATTGAATTCCTTTGTGGGTGACATTAACAGTAGGCTATGGACATTTAAACAAAATCTCTATATATTTAACCTTTATTTAACAAGTCAGTAACTTCTTAGTTACAATGACGGCCTATCCCGGCCAAACCCTAACGACACAATTGTGCACCGCCTTATGGGACTCCCAATACAGCCTGGAATCGAACCAGGGTCTGTAGTGACGCCTCTAGCACTGAGATACAGTGCCTTAGACCCCTGCGCCACTCGGGAGCCCCCATGTTAATACTCCCACTCAATTGGTGTAGCACATTTCACAAGGGCTCCTGGATTGACACAGGAGGTTATGTGCTGTTTTTATCAGTCCCTGCTGGTCTGATGTATTGGATCCAGTCTGAACAGGCCATGGAGGGACATAGAGTTGCATCCCAAATTTGACGAGAGCTCAATAGGGAGCCATTTGAGACACACACAGACTTACAGTATCATCTACTATTATATAAGTACAACCCCTAGAAACCCCCTGGAACAACTGACCTGCATTCAGGTTGTATCTGTTGATGAATGCTATTGGTACTATTGTTACAAAACAGGGAGTTTAACCATAACTTAACCATATGTTTCTAAAAGTGTGCGTGTATGTGTGTGTGTATGTGTGTATCCACACATTGTCACGCCCTGACCTTAGAGAACCTTTTTATGTCTCTATTTTGTTTGGTCAGGGTGTGATTTGGGGTGGGCATTCTATGTTTTTGTATTTCTATGTTTTGGCCGGGTATCGTTCTCAATCAGGGACAGCTGTCTATTGTTGTGGGAAGTTGACTTTGTTAGTGGCACTTATGCCCTGTAAGCTTCACGGTCGTTTTTGTTATTTATTGTTTTGTTGGCGACATTTTAACAAATAAAAAGAAAATGTACGCTCACCATGCTGCACCTTGGTCTACTTCCTTTGACGGCCGTGACAGAACTTCCCACCACCAAAGGACCAAGCAGCGTGGTAAGGGGGAGCAGCGTTTTCAGGAGGACTGGACATGGGAGGACATCCTGGACGGCAAGGGATCCTGGACATGGGAGGAGATCCTGGCCGGAAGGGATCGCCTGCTGTGGGAGCAGGTGGAAGCATTGAGGAAGGCGGAGGCAGCGAGTAAAGGGGCCCGGCGTTACGAGGGAACACGGCTAGCAAGGAAGCCCGAGAGGCAGCCCCCCCCAAAAAAAAAAATTGGGGGGCACACGAGGAGATTGGCTGAGTTAGGTTGGAGACCTGAGCCAACTCCTCGTGCTTGCGAGCGTCATACTGGTCAGGCACCGTGTTATGCGTTGGAGCGCAGGGTGTCTCCAGTGCGCGTTCACAGCCCGGTGCGCTACATCCCAGCTCCCCGCATCTGCCGGGCTAGGGTGAGCATCCAGCCAGGACGGGTTGTGCCAGCCCTGCTCTCCAGACCTCCAGTGCGCCTCCTCGGCCCAGTATATCCTGCGCCGGCTCTACGCACAGTGTCTCCGGTGCGTCTGCACAGCCCAGTGCGTCCTGTGCCAGCGCCCCGCATGTGCAGTGTGAAGATAACCATCCAGCCAGGATGGGTTGTGCAGGCTCCAAGCTCGAGACCTCCAGTGCGCCTCCACGGCCCAGTGTATCCGGTGCCTCTGCCAAGGACAAAGCATCCTGTATGTCTCTCCAGCCTGGTGAGTCCTGTGCCTGCGCCCAGAACTAAAACTCCTGTATGTCTCCCCAGCCTGGTGAGTCCTGTGCCTGCTGCCAGAACCAGGCCTCCTGTATGTCTCCCCAGCCTGGTGAGCCCTGTGGCAGCTCCACGTACCAGACTGCCCATACGTCAGTACCACCCCCCCCCCCCCCATCTGATTTTGCAGTTATTTGTGTATTTTTTTCTTAACAGATTGGATGAGTTTAAGAATAATATTAATCAATCTAACAAAAACAGACAAAGAAACATATTTCTGCACAAACACTGAACACATGTTAGTCTTGGCAAAAGAGGTCCCACTTTATATCTGAAGGCTCTGGAATAAAATGTATAAAATGTGATCCTATTTTTTGGTGGTCACACATTACTTAGAAAACTGTAATTCCAAGTCATAATGGAAAGAGCTATTGCACATATTGATTGACCCATGCTAAATATCTGTGCTGTGGGCCTTCACTGAAGTTACAAACAACCATGATAAGCTATTGCACATTGCCCTGTATGCATCTTTCTTTTAAGTAAACATGCACTAGGTAAAATAACAAGTGTTCTTTGTGCTACATTTGCATTTATAGATGCAGAGAAAAAAGAGATCTATGCTGTGTTCAAAACAACTGGGAACTTATACATCTGCATTGCTTGCTATTTGGGTTGTAGGCTTGGTTTATGTATAGTAAGTTGTGACATCTGCTGATGTCTCCGACTTCTGACTTCAGTACGTTCAAAACAATTGGGAACTCGGAAAAAAACGAGCGACATGAAAAATAGTTTTGGACTGTCATCCAACTCGGAATTCCAATTAATGAACTGGGGGCTCTTTCTAGAGCTCTGAGTTTCCAACCTGGGGATCATTGACGTCATGATTTGACACCGTTTTTCCCCGAATTCCCAGTTGTCATGAAAGCGCCATGTGTAAGAAGCAGGAGCAGGCGGATCTGTGTGTGACATCACTGCGCACCACACCTCTCTTTTGGCTTATAAAGGCAGACGTTTCACTGCATCAAACACCAAATCTAGCCGAAGCGTTTGGTTGAGAAGGTGGATCTAAAATACAACTGCAATCACCAATGATCATGGCACCCGCTGGAGCTAAGAGGGTAAGTGGCGAATTAATATGAATGAACGTCATTGGCTGTATCCAAATGCATGCAGTCTTTTGCAGAACCTTTGCAGATGTGCTATGTATTGCTTCAACTATTGAGAAGTTCTTTGGTATAATGCGTAAGTTTTTATAACTATAAAAAATTCACCAAAAAACCGTGTTTGATGGAACAATTGTGACTTCTACTTTAACTATATTCTGTAACTTTGTTTTAGAGAAGCGTTTCCCAAACACGGCCCTAGGAGTTTTGGTGTATGAGTTGATAGTCTGAATCAACTGTGTAGTACTAATTTGGGTAACACGGCTAAGTTTAAGGGTCCCTAACCCACTGAAGTTGAAATGTTAAAATGGATAAGGGTTGGGGTTTACGGAAGGCACGTCCCAAGGACTCCTGATAGCACTGACCCTAGTTTACGGCTTGCTTATTTCATCCAGGGAGCTGTTATGCGTATATTAATTAAGCGTGCATATTTCATACTTGGAGAATGACCAACTAATTACGCAATGTTTGTGCAGAACATTCTGGAGCGCCTGGATGCAGGCGAAATTGTCATCGGGGATGGGGGCTTCGTCTTCGCCCTGGAGAAGAGGGGATACGTGAAGGCGGGTCCCTGGACTCCTGAGGCCGCCGCAGAGCATCCTGAGGCTGGTAAAATGAGCGCGCTTATCTAATTGCTTGGCTACCTGGCCTGGACCATGCATCAGCCATAATGCATAGCAGTTCGCGTAGCCTCTCGCCTACAACTTGTCCACCAGACGCACACTGTAAAGTAGTTAGTTCCGCTAACAACATTTTTGTGGAAATACTGTTATATTTTTAAGTTGTAAATCGTTTTTTGTCTTATGAACTTTATGTATTCTGAGCTATAACGATTGAAGTTACTTGAACATTAATATTTGTTGCAGTGAACATAGTGTCCCTAAAAAAGGTTAGTACTTTAAGTAGATGTTTTTCTAGTGTAAGTAGTTCTGATTACTCATTTTCAGTGGTGTCTTAATGTTTAGCCTAACATTGTTTTATGCGTTTGAAGACTTGCCACTTGAACCCCCCTTGCCAGGCATTCTTGGGCACCGTGCTCATTTCTCGAACAGTAACTGGTGGTAGAGCTGTAAGCATTACAATATGCTGCATTAGCTTCTGTTATGACGAGTGGGGCACATTACCTTGCTGATTGTGGGAATGGGTTGTCTCATTATTGAATGTCAGTTTTCACAACGGTTTTGATATTGTTCATTATCAATTACACATCATAGCACAACAAACTGCTTAATACTATTTTAGAAATGCGTTTCCTTATTAACACTCTTAAACAATGTATACGTATTGAAATGTTGAATTACCCCAAATCCCCCCAAAACAGAGCCATGTGGCACTAAATATTCTTAACTTGCAAAAAAGTGTAACTATTACAGCACAACACATACATGTCATTGTTTTACTCAAATATCAATCTCTGACTACTTTATTTTAAGTAAAGACAAACATAATACAATCAAGTAATAACAACTTATTTTATGAACGTTGGACTGACTGTAAAATATTGAATAATCATAACTTGTGAACTCTACTTTAGATTAGCAGAACACAAGTAAATGGTTATTTACTCTATAACCTAATTTGTTAACAGTACTCAAACATTAAGTGATAAATCTTATTGACATGAGTTGGTACCACTTTTATGCTTAGAGTTCTACTGACTGTTGGAGTAGACACTACTAGTTACTTTTTACAGTGCACGTTTTAACCAGACGAGGCTGAGGGCATTAAGTTGAAGTTGTAAATACTTAGCCAAAAGCCGATTGCTCTTACTTCCAGTGCGACAGCTGCACCGTGAGTTCCTGCGGGCGGGGTCAAATGTCATGCAGACCTTCACCTTCTACGCCAGCGACGATAAGCTGGAGAACAGGGGTAATGCTCAGCGCTTCACAGTGAGTATCTGTCTGCTCTGTTGGGAAAGCTCAGGGGGGAATGAATAAGCATGCCAGACCCATGCTACTGTAATTACCTTTTAGCCAAGCATTTCTAAGCAAGATTGACCAATGACTGAAAGAGCTTATATAAATTAATCTACCTGTAAATCAGTTTACTATATGTTTCTCAACGCCTGTTCTGTTCAGCTCCACTTTATTTCCCAATGTGGTGTTTAGCCTACTTTGCAGGTTTCACAATTGTGATATAAAATACATTGTACTGGACCTCAAACTACATCAATAAGGTTGTACACTAATCAATGGCTGCTTTGACACCAGGGTGCGCAAATCAACGAGGCTGCCTGTGACCTGGCCAGAGAGGTGGCCAATGAGGGTGACGCGATGGTGGCAGGTGGGGTCTCCCAGACCCCCTCTTACCTGAGCTGCAAGAGCGAGGCCGAGGTCAAGGGTATCTTCAAGAAGCAGCTCAATGTCTTTGTCAAGAAGAATGTGGATTTCATGATTGCGGAGGTAGGAATGTGATGTTGTACATGCGTATAGCACATTTTCTTATACACAACATACTGGTACTGTACGTCTCATTTTGACCTGACCGTTTCTATGTTCAATGGATCCTCACTTGGACAATGCTGTGTTTTTGGTCTTCACTTATTCACCCCATCTGTGTGTTTGTGCAGTACTTTGAGCATGTGGAGGAGGCAGAGTGGGCCGTGCAGGTGCTGAAAACGTCCGGGAAGCCAGTATGTGCCTCCCTGTGCATCGGCCCTGATGGAGACCTCAACGGTGTCAGCCCTGAGGATTGTGCTGTCAAGCTGGTCAAAGCTGGTATGGGACTTAATTTAACCATTAGATGTGCACACATGTTTGTTTTACTATCCTTGTGGGGACCAAGAAATTCGAGGTTGGACTCTTTTTCCTTAACCCTAATTGTAAGCCTAAAATAGCCTTTTCCTTGTGGGGTCCCTCCTTGTTTTACTATCCTTGTGAGGACTTCTGATCCCCCACAAGGATAGTAAAACCAAAAACGGTGTCAATAGTGATATTGTCTAACTGTCAACTCACTTTATCTGCTTATAGGAGCCAATATTGTTGGCATCAACTGCCACTTTGACCCCATGACCTGTGTGAAGACTGTGAAGATGATGAAAGAGGGAGTGGAGAGGGCAGGGCTGAAGGCCCATTACATGGTGCAGCCTCTGGGCTACCACACGCCTGACTGCAACTGCCAGGGATTCATCGACCTACCAGAATTCCCCTTCGGTACACACACGATAACATCTCCATCACAATCTCTCTCCTGCCCCCTAGTTGTGTTCTTTTTCTTCCTTTCTTGCCTCCCTCTTTCCCCCCCTCAACTCCCTCTTTCTGACTACATTTCTCTCCCCCAGGTCTGGAGCCCAGGATTCTGACCAGGTGGGACATGCACAAGTACGCCAGAGAGGCCTTCAACGTTGGCATCCGTTTCATCGGTGGCTGCTGTGGCTTCGAGCCCTACCACATCAGGGCTGTGGCTGAGGAGCTGGCCACAGAGAGAGGCTACCTGCCCGCTGCCTCCGTCAAGCACGGCAACTGGGGTGCTGGCTTGGAGATGCACACCAAGCCCTGGGTCCGTGCCAGGTAACGAGACCGTATACACCACAAGGGTACAAATTAATAAGATACCAGGAACCATGAAGGAATGCCAGTATATGACTCCAGTCCAAAATTACAAGAGTTAAATTATTTAACTCTAATCGGTACTATAAAACACATGAGGTTACATAGTACTGTAACATTTTAGTACCAGCTTATAACTACGTTTGGCGTATACATATGACCATCCTTCTCTTCCCGCAGGGCCCGCCAAGACTACTGGGAGAAGCTGAAGCCAGCATCCGGGCGTCCCAAGTGTCCCTCCATGTCCACCCCTGACAGCTGGGGTGTCACCAAAGGCCATGCCGACCTGATGCAGCACAAGGAGGCCACCAGCCTGGACGAGCTCAAGCCCCTGTTTGAGAAGGCAAAGGCCAGCCACTGATCATTCCTCCTGGGTAAGGAGGGAGGTGGAGCCCCTGGAGGAAAACCAGCCAGGAGGACGCTGTTCTCTACTCGTGGTAGGTGTATTGTGTGAGAAAGGCAGAGGGAAGAGCTCACACATATTCCGAGTTTACATACCAAAAATGATCAGATAAAGTCTTATTCTCCTGATTTCTAGGACCATCTTTTTGTCAACCAAAAGTTATTTTTATTGTCATTTAGATTTGCACCACCTGTACATAGTGTAGCACCATCGTATACTCTTCTGTAATAATTGAAGTAACATGTTATAGATTTCTCATTTCAAACTTGATATGTGCTTTACTTGGACAGAATGTTACAGGAGTCATCAAGCCAGTGATGTGTGGTGTTAGTGAAACAAACTAAAAAGCTGCTGTCGTGTCCACACGTCTCCAGAGTGTGCTGTTGATCTGGGGTGTAGTCATTACGCGGAGCCTGTTGCAAAACATTTAGCAACAACTGTTTACTCCAAACAACATTTGGCAACAAAACAAGTTTCTATTGGACAAATTCAGTTAGGTTTTGTTCTGCTTGCTTCATCATTTGTTTTTTTTTTAAACAGTTTCCGTTGCAAGAGATAATGAATACATCCCTGGTGCAATCGAAACCTAAGCTTATAAAGTGTTAACAAAACTACTGTGAACACAATGTTAGCTCTGGTGAAGAATGTAGCCTAGTTCTGAACACAAAATCTAGTGCCAAATATTGTCTTACCAAATGGAAGTATTGACTTCAATACTGTTTTATTTAATAAACTTCCACGTGACCTTAATGTTTGACTTTTTATTGTATTTCTTATTAAAACATTAGACATGCAAATGTTTTCTGAAATAAAAAAGAACCAAGTGTTAATGAACAATTACAGTAAATTGTGACATCAAAATAGAAATGATTCAATACAAATGAGTACTAAAAAGCAGTCATTCTACCCTTACAAAAAATGTCCTGCAGAAATATTCAATCATCTGAACAGTTTCTTTCACCGGCTGGGGCCCTCACCAACCGGCCATCTCGTTCATAGGGAATGTAATATGCACATTAAGCATTCTCTGAACTGCACATAAAACAACTGCATTTGCACTCCGTTCATCTGTGCATTGTGACACTGTAAATTTGTACATCCTTTGTAAATATTAGTATATCCATTGCTCATTCCCTTACGGCTCTGTTCCTACCTATTTTGTATTTAATGTATGTAAATTCCTGTCTGTATTTTAGTTTTAATGTCAGGTACAGTGCCTTTCTTGCTAGTGCTAACCCCAACAATGCAGTAATCAATAACTATGTAACACTAAATAACAAGGTAGAACCAACACACGATCTAGAAATATCAAAGTACACTATATACAGGGTCAGTTCCCGTACCATATTTACAATGTGCAGGGATTGATAGATACAGTATGTATAGGGGTAAGGTGACAAGGCATCAGGATATATGATAAACAGAGTAGCAGCAGTGTTTGTGATTGTATGTAGAAATGCATGTGTGTGTGTGAGCAAATGATGGATGGAGTGAATGTGTGTTGGAGTATCAGTGTACGTAGTGTGTAGGGCCCTGTGAGTGTGCATAGAGACTTGACTCACGGATACCGCTTGCTGTGTGGAAGCAGAGAGAACAGTCTATGGCTTAGGTGGTTGGAGTCTAGCGATTTCCCGGGCCTTCCTTTCACACCGCTTGAGAGGTCCTGGATGGCAGGGATCTTGGCCCCAGTGATGTACTGGGTTGTCCACACCACCCTCTGCAGCACCATGAGATCGAGGGCGGTACTATTGCTATACTTAAGCAGTGAACAGGGAGTACAGGAGGGCAATAAGTACGCACCCCTGTGGGGCCCACGTGTTGAGGGTCAGCGTGGCAGAGGTGATGTTGCCTACCAGCACCTGGGGTCAGACCATCAGAAAGTCCAGGATCCAGTTGCAGAGGAAGGGGTTCAGTCCCAGGGTCCTAAGCTTTGTGTCGAGCTTGGAGGGGACACTGGTGTTGAACAGTATTCCTCTTATTTAGGTGGGTGAGGCCGGTAATGGAGTGCAATTGAGACTGCCTCGTTTATGGATCTGTTGGGGTGGTATGCAAATTGGAGTGGGTCTGGGATGATGGAGTTGATGTGTGCCATAACAAGCCTCTCAAAGCACTTGATGATTACAGGTGTGAGTGCTATGGGGCGGTAGTCATTGTGGTATGAAGACTTAGAGTCCTTAGAGCAGCGTTTCCCAAACTCGGTCCTCGGGACCCCAAGGGGTGCGCGTTTTGTTTTTTGGCCCTAACACTACACAGCTGATTCAAATGATAAAAGCTTGATGATTAGTTGAATCAGAGGTGTAGTGCTAGGGTAAAAACCAAAACGTGGACCGAGATTGGGAAACGCTGCCTTAGAGTTCTTGTCTCTAAATGTTGTCTGTCACTAGCAGCACCATATTACCAAGTAAAATTCTGAGTGTGTAAATATACTTGACGAATTAAGGTAATTCTCATTCCTGCAGTAATTACCATATCCTGCAGGAATATCAAAAATCCAGGACTGAGTATAGGAAAACATGATTTAGCAGACGCTCTTAACCCAAATTGCGCCTGTAAGTCGCTCTGGATAAGTGCCTTGCTGAAGGGCTCATCGTCAGATTTCTTTACCTAGTAGCGTCAGCGATTCGAATCAGCAACCTTTCAGTTACTGGCCCAAAGCTCCTAACCACTAGGCTACCTGGCACCCGTTCACAAAAACAAACATTCCTCCAGGAAATGTATATTTTAGTTTTCAGAATGATGCAATTTTTACATGGTAGGCTATCTCTATGTAACTGTGCTATATAGTGTGACTGCTTGGTTTAGAGTAGACTAAAGCAGTTTGGCTGCATACATTTTAGAGACAAAGTATGCCATCAAGTGGACAAAATGGAAATAACCTTGTAGTATACTACTGTGAAATAAACTATCATCTGTAGGTGGCAGTGTTGGGCCATGTGGCCCACTATCATCCCGAGTAGGCTTCAGTATCATCATAACAAACAATGACTGTTTCAAAGGCAAAAGCAGCAAGTAAAAACGAATTAATTCATGATTTACAAAATATATTGTAGCTTAATGGCTAAAAGTTTGTTTGTACCTTGTTTTGTTTTGCTACCATGTTGTATTGCTAACATTTGTTGTCATGTGGTGTTGCTACCATGCTGTGTTATGTGTTGCTTCCATGCTATGTTGTCTTAGGTCTCTCTTTATGTCGTGTCGCTCTTGTCGTGATGTGTGTTTTGTCCTATATTTTTATTTTTAATCCCAGCCCCCGTCCGCGCAGAAGGCCTTTTGACAGGCCGTCATTGTAAATAAGAATGTGCTCCTAACTGACTTTCCTAGTTAAATAAAGAATAAAATAAAGAAAAGTGGAAACGTCTGTCATTTAAACACCTCCCAAATAAACAAAACAGATTTTCAACGGTGAGTCCTCAAAACATCAAATGAGAGTAACCTAACCATTCAGTTGATTCTGTCACTGGCAACAAATGGTCTGAAGTTAATGAAAAATGTATCATTTGATTATTTAACAAATTGTCACCACCATGCTTGTTGCTATGACCCTTTTATGTCATGGTGCTTTTGTTATTATTTTATGTATTAGTTCAATGCAGGTCTATATGCTACATTGACAGAGTGAAAGTTGTATGAGCACAAATGATTACTTGCCAGGGCAAGTACTAGTTGTGTTATGCATGATTTATAACACATTAATAAAGGTTTATATTAAAAGTGATTTGATTAAAATAAATAGGGATTTGTAGGCTACATTTGACTTTTTGTTGTTGTTAATTTCTGCGTCACCACGTCCACTGCGTGTCCCACGTGCAGATGTTTAGGTCCTCGTGCAGAACTACGTCACAGCACTTCGCAGTTGGAAGAAAAACGTTTGAAAGAGGTAAAGATGCGACATCAAAACAACAATTTATCGGATGGAACAGAGGGACAGCTCATGGACAATATCCACCGGTTGTCTTTGGACTATTAACAATCTAGAAACAGTAAAGACAGTATTTCCGAACATTTCAGAAAAGTGGTTTGTTCAGAAAATCCCCCCCGGGTTTGACAGCACAGCAGCTCTCAACCGTTTCACTGCTTGTAAACAGATCCTCACACGTGACGATGGGAACCGCGGCTCTGCATTGTCTGTAGTCGCACAAAGGGAGCCATCCAGCGCATGTAGCAGGCTGGTGAGCGAGGCAGGTGGAGAGATGACAAGCATGCCAATTTACGATAATAATTAGACTCTTACGCTTTTCGTGTCTGTTTTGTTCTTATGGATGTAGGCGAGCTTTTTACGTTCAGAGGGTAATCAACTCCAAGCTTGTACACAAAGCTAGCCACGGCTGGTTTTCTGTAATCTTTTTGGTTAACGTAGCTAGCTAGCTAGCCTTTTTAGCTTCAGCGGAGAACTGTAAAAAGGGGTATTTGTGTGTGAGCTCACTAGCTCCGTTTTTACTGGCTGGATGAGATGTCATTCATGATGGAGGATTCTGTAGAGTCGGACTGGGTGGCCGTTCGACCAAATGTTTTCGACGAAAAGGAAAGACACAAATTCATTTTCATCGTTGCTTGGAACGAGATCGAGGGAAAGTTCGCCATAACCTGCCACAATAGAACAGTACAGAAACGGACAGCATTTCGAGATTCGCTATTGGAAACTGTCGAATGCGACCTCGTATCCCCCGTCACCGTCAAACTAGCCCCCGAGGCAGACAAACACAAAACTCCACTAAAAAGTCCTACCAAAAGGAAAGATGACATCTCCACATTGGTTAAAGTTAGATCTAACGTCAGCCCGAAAGAAAAAAAAACGACAAAGAGCCCCATTCGAGAGAGAACGGCTGCGGTGGGTGCCTCGTCAAGGCCAGCCGAGAGTGTTATCAAAACACTGGGGTCTTGGGACATCGTGTCCTGCAAGGTGACCGACATTGAGGTCCTGGAACCAGCGGATGTCCCTAGTTTGCCTCGCTCCCCGGATGATGGCGACGGAGAGGAGTCGGACAGCAGCCGAGAGGGCTACAGCTGGGCCGGGCTATTCTCCTTCCAGGACGTCCGGGCAGCCCACGTTCAACTCTGCGCGGTCAACTCGGACCTGGAGCCCTGTCTGCCCCCCTTCCCTGAGGAGCCGGTGGGCATGTGGACCGTGCTATTCGGGGCCCCGGAGGTGTCCCAACGGGAAACGGATGCTCTGTGTTACCAACTACAGGTGTACCTGGGCCATGCTCTAGACACCTGCGGCTGGAAGATCCTTGCCCAGGTGCTTTTTACGGAGAGTGATGACTCAGAAGAGTACTATGAGAGTTTGAGTGAGCTGAGACAGAAGGGGTATGAGGATGCTCTCCAGAGGGCCAAGAAACGTCTCCAAGAGGTAAATTAAACTTCACTCCGGTCTCTCAGCACCCATGTTTTATTGGGGAATAGCTAAACGTTGTGAACAACCAGTCTCCAGACAAAAATAACAAGTGTAGCTACATTAATCCTCAACTGTTCTGCATCACTAACATTACAACATAGCTGCCATAAATTTTGAATAACACAAGAGAATTGATTTCATGCCATCATATTATCATCATTCTGGTCTCACAATGAAGAGTATTTAGTGTTTCACATGAAGGAGAATGCCTGGAGAAACTCCTGACACTCTTTACTGTGTTTACAATTTTTGTTTCAGCTGGTATTACTGTACATTACTGTATACACACACACACACTGTGTCCATGGGCTGGTGAGATCAAACATGCATGTCAGGGTCACCCAACCACATGTCGTCTGTCCCCATCTCTCTCAATTCTATTCAAAGGGTTTTATTGGCATGGGGAACATACATTGCCAAAGCAAGTGAAATGGATAATGATCAAAAGTGAAATAAACATCTGTTGCTCTAAACTCCACAGTCCCAGGCCTGTAATATGATCAGGCCTGGCCCCTGCCCTGACAATCCAGTTCTTGCTAGGTGGAGGGGAGTCCATGGTTATAGTTGGATAATGGGGTATGGGTCCACCACACTTGAGTCATGCAGTTCAGCAAACTTAGTTTAAATGTTATCATTTGAATGGCTACCATGATGACAAGAAAGGACAATCAACATTCTAGTAACAAAGACCAGTGCCTATGGGGGTGGATGGTAAAGCTCCTCCTTTAGGGCAGCTCCTACTATCACCCTGTTATAATCATCATCGTTATTGTAAGTGCTAGGGCACGCTTTATATAAAAACTATCCGCTCCTGCTTCTCTCTTTATCTCCCACTCTATCTCTCTCTCTTTATCTCTCCACTCCCCTATGTCTGTCTTCTCAATCTCTCTGTCATAGTGTGTGTGTTTGAGTCAGAGACCACAGAACATCTGCGCAGGCTAGGACAGGGCAGGACTAACCGGTGCAAATAAGACTCACAGTTACTCACAATCAGGCTATTGCTTTGGTGTTACAGAAGGGTGTTTCACTCATTATGAGGACTAGATTGTTATTGGGTAGGCTAATGCTAATTATGTTATGACAAATGTATAAACATTTGGCTGAATGTGGACTGATTTGTACTGTGTGAAGAGTACACTGTCCTTTGTTTTTATGGAAAAACTTGGGTAAGAATGATGGCAGGATGTTGATGGCAATGGAGGTTATTAGGTTATTACTGGAAAGATCTTGTGTATTCCCTATTGCAATGATGACCTGGTTTGACTCCGTAAGGTGTTTCTTCCTCATGTCTGGACTGAGAGAGAGACAGAACACTGTGTTTTCATATTGTAGGTAAATGAGGCTCATAAAATAACTAGGGTAATGCCTCATCTAGTGTGTGTGGAGGTGCCTGCAAGTGACTTCACATTAGAGGTCGACCGATTAGGATTTTTCAATTACGATACCGATTATTGGAGTACCAAAAAAAGCTGATACCGATTAATCGACCGATTTTTATGTATATATTTGTAATAATGACAATTACAACAATACTGAATGAACAATGAACACTTTTATTTTAACTTAATATAATACATAAATAAAATCTATTTAGTCTCAAATAAATAATGAAACATGCTCAATTTGGTTTAAATAATGCAAAAACACAGTGTTGGAGAAGAAAGTAAAAGTGCAATATGTGCCATGTAAAAATGCTAACGTTTGAGTTCCTTGCTCAGAACATGAGAACATATGAAAGCTGGTGGTTCAATATTCCCAATTCTTCAATATTCCCAGTTAAGTTTTAGGTTGTAGTTATTATAGGAATTATGACGCGTCGACTATTTCTCTCTATACCATTTGTATTTCATATACCTTTGTCTATTGGATGTTCTAATAGGCACTTTAGTATTGCCAGCCTAATCTCAGGAGTTGATAGGCTTGAAGTCATAAACAGCGCTGTGAGCAAGCATTGCTAAGAGCTGCTGGAAAACGCAGTAAAGTTTGAATGAATGCTTACGAGCTTGCTGCCGCCTACCACCGCTCAGTCAGACTCCTCTATCAAATCGTAGACTTAATTATAATATAATAAACACAGAAATTTGAGCCATTAATATGGTCAAATCCAGAAACGATCATTTCGAAAACAAAATGTTTATTCTTTCAGTGAAATACGGAACTGTTCCGTATTTTATCGAACGGGCGGCAACCCTAAGTCTAAATATTACTGTTACATTGCACAACCTTCATTGTTATGTCATAATTATGTAAAATTCTGGCAAATTAGGTCTCAAAGAGCCAGGTGACCCAAACTGTTGCATATACCCTGGCTCTGCGTGCAATGAACGCAAGAGAAGTGACACAATTTCCCTAGTTAATATTGCCTGCTAACCTGGATTTCTTTTAGCTAAATATAAAAGGTTTAAAAAATATATACTTCTGTGTATTGATTTTAAGAAAGGCATTGATGTTTATGGTTAGGTACATTCGTGCAACAATTGTGCTTTTTTCGCGACTGCGCTTTTGTTAAATCCTCCCCCGTTTTGCGAAGTAGGCTGTGATTCGATAAATGTACAGGCACCGCATTGATTATATGCGACGCAGGACAAGCTAGTTAACCTAGTAATATCATAAACCATCTGTAGTTAACTAGTAATTATGTGAAGATTGATTGTTTTTTATAAGATAAGTTTAATGCTAGCTAGCAACTTACCTTGGCTCCTTGCTGCACTCGCGTAACAGGTGCTCAGCCTGTCACGCAGCTTCCTCATGGAATGCAATGTAATCGGCCATAATCAACGTCCAAAAATGCCGATTACCGATTGTTATGAAAACTTGAAATCGGCCCTTATTAACTTCTTTCGTCTAGGTGGCAGAATTTTTATGTTTGGAAAAATAACTTTCACAAGGTAAACGGACTATTTCTCAGGTCCAGATGCTAGAATATGCATATAATTGACAGATTAGGATAGAAAACACTCCAAAGTTTCCAAAACTATCAAATATTGTCTGTGAGTATAACAAAACTGATTTTGCAGGCGAAAACCTGAGGAAATCCAACCCGGAAGTGCCTTTTAGTTGGAAAAATCCCTGTTCCGTTGCCTGCTCCTCCTCCATTTAATGGGGTATCAACCAGATTCCTTTTCCAATGGCTTCCTCAGGCTGTGACCAGGCTTTAGACATAGTTTCAAGCTTTTATTTTGAAAAATGAGCAAGATTTTTCAAAACGCGTCAGGTGTCTTTGATTGGTTCCTGCACGCGAGAGATGTAGCTCGACATTTTCTTTCTCTGTAGTATTGAATAGGTTACCGTCCGGTTGAAATATTATCGATTTATGTATGTTAAAAACAACCTGAAGATTGATTATAAAAAACGTTTGACATGTTTCTACGAACATTACGGATACTTTTTGGAATTTTCGTCTGCCTTTCAGGACCGGAACGAGCCTGTGGTTTTCTGAACATAACGCGCAAACCAAATGGCGGTTTTTGGTTATAAAACTAATCTTTATGCAAAACAAAAAGAACATTTATTGTGTAATTCGAGTCTCGAGTGCAAACATCCAAAGATTATCAAAGGTAAGCAATTCAATTTATTGCTTTTCTGACATTCGTGACCAAGCTAATTTGAGGCTAGCTGTTCGTACTGTTTTGTCTAGTGATTGATAAACTCACAAACGCTTGGATTGCTTTCGCTGTAAAGAATATTTTCAAAATCTGACACGATAGGTGGATTAACAACAAGCTAAGCTGTGTTTTGGTATATTTCACTTGTGATTTCATGATATAAGTATATATACACTGCTCAAAAAAATAAAGGAAACACTAAATAACACATCCTAGATCTGAATGAATGAAACATTCTTATTAAATACTTTTTTCTTTACATAGTTGAATGTGCTGACTACAAAATCACACAAAAATTATCAATGGAAATCAATTTTATCAACCCATGGAGGTCTGGATTTGGAGTCACACTCAAAATAAAGTGGAAAACCACACTACAAGGCTGATCCAACTTTGATGTAATGTCCTAAAACAAGTCAAAATGAGCTCAGTAGTGTGTGTGGCCTCCACGTGCCTGTATGACTCCCTACAACGCCTGGGCATGCTCCTGATGAGGTGGCGGATGGTCTCCTGAGGGATCTCCTCCAGACCTGGACAAAAGCATCCGCAACTCCTGGACATCTGGTGCAACGTGGCGTTGGTGGATGGAGCGAGACATGTTTTCCCAGATGTGTCAATTGGATTCAGGTCTGGGAACGGGCGGCCAGTCCATAGCAATCAATGCCTCCTCTTGCAGGACTGCTGACACACTCCAGCCACATAGGTCTAGCATTGTCTTGCATTAGGAGGAACCCAGGGCCAACCGCACCAGCATATGGTCTCACAAGGGTCTGAGGATCTCATCTCGGTACCTAATGGCAGTCAGGCTACCTCTGGTGAGCACATGGAGGCTGTGCGGCCCCCAAAGAAAATGCCACCCACACCATGACTGACCCACCCCAAACCTCGGTCATGCTGCAGGATGTTGCAGGCAGCAGAACGTCTTCCACGGCGTCTCCAGACTCTGTCATGTCTTCACATGTGCTCATGTGCTCAGTGTGAACCTGCTTTCATCTGTGAAGAGCACAGGGCGCCAGTGGCGAATTTGCCAATCTTGGTGTTCTCTGGCAAATGCCAAACGTCCTGTACGGTGTTGGGCTGTAAGCACAACCCCCACCTGTGGACATCGGGCCCTCATACCACCCTCATGGAGTCTGTTTCTGACCGTTTGAGCAGACACATGCACATTTGTGGCCTGCTGGAGGTCATTTTGCAGGGCTCTGGCAGTGCTCCTCCTGCTCCTCCTTGCACAAAGGCGGAGGTAGCGGTCCTGCTGCTGGGTTGTTGCCCTCCTACGGCCTCCTCCACGTCTCCTGATGTACTGGCCTGTCTCCTGGTAGCGCCTCCATGCTCTGGACACTACGCTGACAGACACAGCAAACCTTCTTGCCACAGCTCGCATTGATGTGCCATCCTGGATGAGCTGCACTACCTGAGCCACTTGTGTGGGTTGTAGACTCCGTCTCATGCTACCACTAGAGTGAAAGCACCGCCAGCATTGAAAAGCGACCAAAACATCAGCCAGGAAGCATAGGAACTGAGAAGTGGTCTGTGGTCACCACCTGCAGAAACCACTCCTTTATTGGGGTGTCTTGCTATTTGCCTATAATTTCCACCTTTTGTCTATTCCATTTGCACAACAGCATGTGAAAATTATTGTCAATCAGTTTGCTTCCTAAGTGGACAGTTTGATTTCACAGAAGTGTGATTGACTTGGAGTTACATTATGTGTTTTAAGTGTTCCCTTTATTTTTTTGAGCAGTGTATAACGCAGGTGAAATTGTTTAAAATGCATATTTTTGAAGTTCTGTAACATTACACATATTGTACCGAACCGTTCGTACAGGGACCTGCTTTCGGTCTGCACTGTGAACCCAAATGAATACATATAAAAAACGCTAGGCCTATAGGCTATGGCTATGGTATGCTGCGTTGTATCCATTGACTCTTGAGTAAATCTGAGATATTAGGCTATTCTGTTAAATGAGGAGGGGCAGGCAACGGAACAGGGATTTTCCAAATAAAAGGCACTTCCGGTTTGGATTCCTCAGGTTTCGCCTTGCAAAATCAGTTCTGTTATACTCACAGACAATATTTTGACAGTTTTGGAAACTTTAGAGTGTTTTCTATCCTAATCTGTCAATTATATGCATATTCTAGCATCTGGACCTGAGAAACAGCTATTTTTCCAAACATAAAAATTCTGCCCCCTAGCTGAAAGAAGTTAAAACAACTAGAGCCTATGTGCACGTTGTAATAAAAATGTGGATCTTAACTGCCGCATTTCAAACTATCCTTTTGAGTCGCAGCCGGGCACTGTGTCCCACTGGGCACACATTGGTTGAATCAACGTTGTTTCGACGTCATTTCCAAAGTGGAATAAACGTTAAATTGACGTCTGTGCCCAGTGGGGTACGATGGCGAGTGGTGGGGTCGCTTTTAAGCTAGAATTGGAGGATCCATCGTTTAAATCTCCATTTTGGGAACATTTTGGCTTCAGAGGAGATCACAATGGCGATGGACAGAGAATTGTGGATAAAATGTTGACAGTATGTTGCCACTGCTCAACAATAATGGCCTATGCAGCTCCCAACACCTCAAACATGTTGACACATTTACGCCGACAGTATTCCTAGCACCGGAGCAAGGCAGAAATGCAAAGAAACAACAGCACAACTTCGTCTCCCCTCTGTATTCAAGCAGCCCTTCACAGCTGATTCTAATAGAGAATAAATGGTATGCTGCTGACAAAGACAGTACAGTATGCTTTTCATGAGAGTGGCGCTTAGCTTGTTGTTATCGGCCAATCACAAGTCATCAAAGGGGCCCTACAGTCATAGAACCTCTGTGTGGCAAAGAAAGTTAGGAGATTATTTAATCAATGAAGGACTGGCCCCGACAAAAAAATGATCTTGGTCGACCGAGATTCCTCTTCTTTTGACCATTTTAAATGTTAACTTCTCTGGGATATGTGGGACGGTAGCGTCCCACCTAACCAACAGCCAGTGAAATTGCAGGGCGCCAAATTCAAAACAACAGAAATCTCATAATTAAAATTCCTCAAACATACAAGTATTATACACCATTTTAAAGATAAACTTCTCGTTGATCCAGCCAAAGTGTCTGATTTCAAAAAGGATTTACGGCGAAAGCATACCTTGCGATTATGTTAGGTCAGTACATAGCCACAGGAAAACACAGCCATTTTTCCAGCCAAAGAGAGGAGTAACAAAAAGCAGAAATAGAGTTAAAATTAATCACTAACCTTTGATTATCTTCATCAGATGACACTCATAGGACTTCATGTTACACAATACATGTTTGTTTTGTTCGGTAAAGTTCATATTTATATCCAAAAATCGGAGTTTAGGCGGGACGCTACTGTCTCACTTGGCCAAAAGCCAGAGAACATGCAGAGCGCCAAATTCAAATAAAATACTATAAAAATCGAACTTTCATTAAATCACACATGAATGATACCAAATTAAAGCTAAACTGGTTGTGAATCCAGCCAACATGTCAGAATTCAAATAGGCTTTTCGGCGAAAGCAAACGATGCTGTTTTCTGAGGATAGCAACATTGTAAACAAAAAGAGAGACATATTTCAACCCTACAGGCGCGACACAAAACGCAGAAATAAAAATATAATTCATGCCTTACCTTTGACGAGCTTCTGTTGTTGGCACTCCAATATGTCCCATAAACATCAGAAATGGTCCTTTTGTTCGATTAATTCCGACGATATATTCAAACTGTAGCATGATTAAAACAAACTGTAGCATGCTTTCAGGTTACGCGCCTCAAACAAAAAGTTCACTTCACTCGACTCTTGTTCTGAACAGGGCTACTTCTTCATTACACAAAGGAAAAACCCTCAACCAATTTCTCAAGACTGTTGACATCCAGTGGAAGCGGTAGGAACTGCAAGAAGGTCAATTAGAAATCTGGATTCCCAATGAAAAATCCATTGAAAAGAGAGTGACCACAAAATAAAAGAATCTGAACGGTTTGTCCTCGGTGTTTCGCCTGCTAAATATGTTATGTTATACTCACAGACATGATTCAAACAGTTTTAGAAACTTCAGAGTGTTTTCTATCCAAATCTACTAATAATATGCATATCTTATCTTCTGGGGATGAGTAGCTGGCAGTTGAATTTGGGTATGCTTTTCATCCAAATGTGAAAATGCTGCCCCCTATCCTAGAGAAGTTAAAAGATGTATTTTTCCATATATAGACAAACCCTATATGTTTTAATAAAATCAACTATATGTAGGCTACTGAGCTTGTCTGATGCTTTAAGCACACTGTGATGTAAATAATTAGACACGCAAATTACTGAAGGGAGCCAGAGATCAAGGTAGCCTAGCCAGAAGAAAAAAAACCTGTTCCCGATCCCCCTCCTCCAGCTGCTGCTGGCCTTTGCAGATTCTGCCGTTATCCTCCTGAAGTTGCCGGTAATAGGCTACGCCAG
Source organism: Salvelinus sp. IW2-2015 (assembly GCF_002910315.2). Taxonomy (NCBI): domain Eukaryota; kingdom Metazoa; phylum Chordata; class Actinopteri; order Salmoniformes; family Salmonidae; genus Salvelinus; species Salvelinus sp. IW2-2015. Next base: position 27,465,556 of record NC_036842.1, read on the forward strand.
GGGTCGGCAACCTTTTCCATTTGAAGTGGCACTTAATCTTACCATTTCTACCGATTTCCGTGCCAGTTATGATTTTCATATGCACATTTTCGTGGAATCGTTTTATTCAATTTATAATAAAGTCTTTGTACCTCAATCATTATCATATGTTTAATAAAAATTCTAATGGCCAACTATGTAAAAATAGTCTACATAAAGCCAACAAATAAAAACATTGCAGACTGCAGGTTGAAAATATTCTGATTTAAAAAATAAATATCCTATAAATCACATTGTCTACTCATGGCCTGTCTGCAAGAAACTTGAAGCATTGTATCAACTTGGTCTGGCCTGAAAAGCTGGCACTAGCAAACTTGCATCATTGTATAAAATATTCTTGGCCTTCAGTTTCCTGTGCCAGTGAGCTCCTGACAGACACAGCTGTAGGCTATTTGCGCAAGGGATACGAAGTAATCAGGTAGAAGTAATCAGGTAGGCCGATTTTATGGCGTTTCCACCGGATCAGAGCATTACATTTTTTCCCTCCTTTCACACAAGTGGTTATCGAAAGAGAACTGGCAATCTTTTTCAAATAGGCTACGTTGAGGAACTATTGTCATTCTCAATGGATGTAAAAACAGACTTTGTTTACTTGCTGTTTGAGGTGAATAAGAAATTACTTTGAGAAGCTCCACAGTGGTGGTGAGTTAAGACAATCAGAAATACTATCAGATCCCCATATGGGAACATTTATAGGCCTACATTTGTGTGACGGTTGCCTAGGCCTACTTCTATGCGTAATCGGGTGCGCACCGTTAATCAACATTGACAGGAGCGCTTCAAACAAAATACAATTAATAAATTGGCAACTTGTAAATAGAATGAAATACACCAAAACGTGTTCCTCACAAATGTAGCCTAGGTTGTGCGGTCCGCAAACAACATGTCCACTCCGACAATGAGAACGGTAAAAGACTGTAATAATAATAATATATTGAATGCATTAACAGAAATTACCGTAACTAAACAAACAATGTAGATAAAAAATTATGGGAATTAACGGTAAATGTGATACTGGTGTGCCATCCCGTGGCCTCCACAATGGATTAGTCCACTCAGACCAGACAGGTGTGAATCAGACAGGTGTCTCGTGCTATAAAAAAAATGAAAATATATTTGTGACTGCTCGACTAAAAAAATATTGGTCGACAGTCGACTAAATGGGGTCAGCCCTAAGACCCGATGTGGGGTCGCCTGATTTGAAAATGCGGTTGCGAGAGAAACTCAGAAAACAAACATTTTGCTTGGCTCATTGAACCGGGGTTACATCAGTAACCTCCAATAGCCGGTAGATGCGGTTGTAATTAACAGTGGTTTCTGAATGCCTTTATGGACCAGCACCTGCAGTTTAGCTCCTCAGTTGGTCAAGATGGTCAACCCCGCCCATTTTCTTGTTGTAATCCATTACAAGCTCTGGAACAGATATAAATTCCAACCACTTTTAACTTCTTATGGGCAGGTGGGACGCTAGCTGGCCAACATCCGGTGAAATTGCAGAGCGCCAAATTCAAAATACAGAAATAGTCAAATTAAACATTCATAAAAATACAACTGTTATACATCGGTTTAAAGATTAACTTCTTGTTAATCCAGCCGCTGTGTCAGATTTCAAAAAGGCTTTACGGCGAAAGCATACCATGCGATTATCTGAGGACAGCGCCCCGCTTACAAAAGCATACAAACATTTTACAACCAAGTAACGGAATTACAAAAGTCAGAAATAGCGATAAAATTAATCACTTACCTTTGATGATCTTCATATGGTTGCAGTCACAAGAGTCCCAGCTAAACAATAAATGTTCGTTTTGTTCGATAAAGTCCCCTCTTTATGTCCCAAAAACTCAGTTTTGTTGGCGCGTTTTGTTCAGTAATCCACTGGCTCAAAGGCGGTCACGACATGCAGACGAAAACATCCTAATAGTACCTGTAAAGTTCGTCGAAACATGTCAAACGATGTTTATAATTAATCCTCAGGTTGTCTATTGTCTAAATAATTTATCATATTTTAACCGGACAATAGCGTCTTCAATAGAAAGGAAAAACAACGAACGGCGCGCAATCGGTCATGTGCGCAAAACAGCTCTGGTTCATTCTACAGTCCACTTAGAAAATGGTCTCATCTTCCTCATTTTTCAGAATACAAGCCTGAAACAATGTCTAAAGACTGTTGACATCTAGTGGAAGCCATAGGAACTGCAATCTGGGTCCTATCCCAATACATACTGTGTAGGCATTCAATTGAAAAGTTCCCACATCAAAAATATCCCACTTACTGGATGGATTTTCCTCACGTTTTCACCTGCCATATCAGTTCTGTTATACTCACAGAGATTATTTTAACAGTTTTGGAAATTTTTGAGTGTTTTCTACCATGCATATGCATATCCTAGCTTCTGCTTCCTCCACTCCCTCCTCCTCTCCCTGTTCCCCTTCTTGATCATTTTCACTCTCCTCTTCCTCTCTCCCTCTACTCTCCTCTTGCTCCATTCCTCCTGCCTCGCTCCACATCTCTCACTCCAGTCATCTCTAACTCCTCTTCCTCCCTGCCTTTTGCTGCTAAGCCCTGATTCTCCACATCACTTCCCTCACTTTCACTGACCTAGAGGAACAGAGGGAGAGGAGAGGAGCAACAAATAGGATACCATTGTAGTCAGGAACATAATCTCTCTCTCCCTCTCACACTGTCTCTCTCTTTCTTTCTCTCAACCTTTTCCTATTAATCACCTCTTTGGGATTCCCATAATAAATTGTGTTTTACAGTTACACGCCTCCCATTCCACACTCTCCCGCCCTCTCCCGCTCTCTCTTTCGCCCCAATCAACTCTCAACTAGAGATTTCTTCAATGTTAGCTGATTAGTTACAAAGATGGGACAGTTTCCAAATTTAATTGCATCTGTAGAAACAGGACAAAACAAGCACCTTGTTAGCTGGCTATGTAATTAAATATCCAACTCAATATCATATGTGCAGTGTGGTAAGTGTTCATACTATTTAATAAAATAGGCAACACTTGACAAAACAACAAACATGACAAACTGAAAGGTGAAACAAACACTAAACAGGAAACAAACACCCACAAACACAGGTGGGAACAGGCTACCTAAGTATGATTCTCAGTCAGAGACAACGATAGACAGCTGCCTCTGATTGAGAACCATACCAGGCCAAACACACAGAAATACAAAACAAGGACAACATAGAACACCAGACATAGAATGCCCACCCAAACTCACGCCCTGACCAACCAAAATAGAGACATAAAAAGGATCTCTACGGTCAGGGCGTGACAATATGAGCTCCACTGCATGGGCATGTACCTTAACACAACAGCTAAGCTGTCAAATAATAGGAAAACAAGGCAATGTATAGCCTATGAATATCTGCACCTAGCAAACCTGACAAACCATAACCTAAGCAGACAAACACAAATTACTCTACTCATTTTGGTGGCTAGTTCGCTGGATGTCTGTATGGATAGCTAGTGAAAGTGACAGCTGAGGTTGACGATTAAAATTTACCACTACACACAACTTTCCTTGCCTGACGGGCTAGCAAGCAGCTTGGGCCGTTTCCATCTTTTAATTACATCAGTAGAAACAAGACAAAATACAGCTAAACACTGCAACTATTTCCATGAGACCGAGAGCAATCATTTGAGCTCCACCGCTGATGTGCTTGCCTGTACCAACTAAGTGATCATGACAGGACGTGCTAATCTGAGAGCTGTTCCCAAATTTTCACAGCATCAAACATCGACAACACCAGGCATATATCTGCTGTTTACATATTTCACTCACCTTGACATCACCGCTTTTCATTGTGCAAGTATGTGTTCGAATCCTTATCACCAACCAACATAAATGCAGCCTCTTTCACAGTGAAAAGTCGTGCCTGCTTCGGCGCCGTCATTTTGAGTAATGAAGTGGAAAAAAAGACAAATGACAGCATGATCTTTTTCTGGTTGACAACAACAGCCACACGAATATGACAACCTGTTGTTTGCAAGTCAATTCTGTGATTATTAACACTGATATTATTGTTAGAAAAACAAGGCAGTTCGCGACCACTATAGTAATTCAATGAAATGCCGTTCGCGGCCGCTATAGTAATTCAATGAAAGGCTGTTCGCGGCCGCTATAGTAATTCAATGAAAGGCCGTTCGTGGCCGCTATAGTAATTTAATAAAAGGCCGTTCACGGGCCGCTATAGTAATTCAATGAAAGGCCGTTCGTGGCCGCTATAGTAATTCAATGAATGCCGTTCGCGGCCGCTATAGTAATTAAATGAAAGGCTGTTCGCGGCCGCTATAGTAATTCAATGAAAGGCCGTTCGTGGCCGCTATAAGTAATTTAATAAAAGGCCGTTCGCGGCCGCTATAGTAATTCAATGAAAGGCCGTTCGCGGCTGCTATAAGTAATTCAATGAAATGGCCGTTCGCGCCGCTATAGTAATTCAATGAAAGGTGTCGTGGCCGCTATAGTAATTCAATGAAAGGCCGTTCGCTGCCGCTATAGTAATTTAATGAAAGGCCGTTCGCTGCCGCTATAGTAATTTAATGAAAGGCCGTTCGCTGCCGCTATAGTAATTCAATGAAATGCCGTTCGCGCCGCTATAGTATTTAATGAAAAGGCCGTTCGCTGCCGCTATAGTAATTTAATGAAAGGCCGTTCGCTGCCGCTATAGTAATTTAATGAAAGGCCGTTCGCTGCCGCTATAGTAATTTAACCCAACTAGACGTTGAACTGACGTCTGTGCCCAGTGGGATGTGTCTTCTGTTTCCCACTACAATGCTCACAAGCTGCACAGGACTCAATAGAAAATAGTAGACGACCTGGCAGTAAATCAGACTGGGGGAAAAAGAACAATCAATAGTGATGTTATTTTCTACACAGAATATCATACAAAATTATTGCCTGATGATCTTCTGAACATCCCAAAACCTTTCTGATGCATTTCAGTTACTTCCAACCATACGTCCTTCAGATTCCAATACTGTCAGGCTAATTTGAAATAGAATGTCATAGCCCCAATTAAAAAATTAAACCTTAGCCTTTGATTACATAACTTTATTGTTTTATATGGTCGGGCCACAAACAAAATGTTGGTATCAAAATGGGGTTGCGGGCCAAAAGGTTTAGGAACCCCTGCAGTACACACACCACAAGGCCTCTCCTCTGACACCTTGCTCTCCCTCGTGCTTTATCAGTTCTGGTTAATAAAGTCACTTACAAATGGACTTTTAATCTGGATCGAACCGGGTCTGGATCCGACAAGGTCTATACGGAACTGTTCTAGTTGTCCTCGGGTCCGTTCGGAACAGGTCTCTATATAAAAAAAATATTTATGCATATTGGTACTGGTGGGAAAGCCCCAGGTCCATTTTGGAACGGGTCCTACTTTTTGGACACGTGAAGAGCTCCTACTTTATGTCAAAACAGACAATGCCAGGAACATTGTGAATTTTGTCACAGAAGCTGGACTTGGGCCACAAATGGGGTGCTTTTTAGTTCTGTGTCTTTTGCAAAATAAACTAAAATGAGCTACAGTAATTGTTGGCATTTCATTTTCCTGCTGTACCAAAACTGAACAGTGACCCAAAAACCACAATGCGTACCAAACCCACGTGAACCGTTACACCCCTACCTAATACTAATTCACAACAGGCAAGCCAGACATCTCACAGAGTAGGACAGAGAGAACTCCTCTCTGAATACAGTGCAGTGAAAGAGAAGGAGGAGGAGACTTGGAGGGAGAAGAGGAGGCCATTATGTAGTGTGGGTTGGTGAAGGCCAGGGACAGAGAGGGAGAGCAGCAACTCAATGGACACACAATGGCTCCCTCTGACTGTTCAGTACAGAAGCCTGAGGCCGTGGGCGATGATGAGAATGTCACAGCGGATTGAGTGGAATGTTCACATTCAGAAGCAGACCTCTGTCAGTCATTCTGTAGGTGATCATGTCAATGGGGGGAGACTGAGGGACATGTTTTGCAGGCCTCCATGCTGATAGTGAGATGATCATGGGAACAGCAGGGACACTAGTCAGAGAATTACTGGGTTAACGCACTCTGTCCTTATCCCAACATCTGCCCTGCCTGTCTGTCTGTGTCTGCCTCCCTGCACTCTGATAACAATGTCAAATATTCAAAATTATTCAGTTGAGGGCTGCACTGTTTGAGAAGAGATAGCAGCACTGTCCAAGAGATAGCAGCACTGTCCTAAACATTTGTAGAATTGATTGGAATAGAGCAATAGTCTTGTCTAAATAGCCTAAACAGAACCATCACAACATCAATATCACTTGTCAATAAGAACATCCAAAGTAGGCTACAACATGGAAAAGACAGAGTCAATAACACAAGGCATTTATAGTGTATTAGTTTATTACCATGAAGGTTATTACTGGAGGTCATCTGTAGCTAGAAGAAAAAAAATAGGCTACTTTCTCTGGGATCCCCAGGTTGGAGTCATTAAAACTAGTTTTTCAACCACTCCACAAATTTCTTTCTTGTTAACTTCTCTAGGGTAGGGGGCAGCATTTTCACGTTTGGATGAAAAGCATACCCAAATTCAACTGCCAGCTACTCATCCCCAGGAGATAAGATATGCATATTATTAGTAGATTTGGATAGAAAACACTCTGACGTTTCTAAAACTGTTTGAATCATGTCTGTGTGTATAACAGAACTTATTTAGCAGGCGAAACCCCGAGGACAAACTATTCAGATGTTTTTTTTTTTTAGGTCACTGTCTTTTCAATGAGATTTCATTGGGAAACCAGATTTCTCAGCGAATTGCTTGCAGTTCCTACCGCTTCCACTGGATGTCAACAGTCTTGAGAAATAGGTTGAGGTTATTCCTTTGTGTAATGAAGAAATACGGTTATCTTGAAGTCGGGTCACTCCAGGTGTCGTGTTTGATTGAAGTGCATGTCCAAAAGGCATGCTACATTTCGTTTCGTTTTAATCCTGTATTGAACACAGATCATCCCGTCTTCAATTTTATCGATTATTTACGTAAAAAAATACCTAAATTTGTATTACAAAAGTAATTTGAAATGTTTTGGCAAAGTTTACAGGTAACCTTTGAGATATTTTGTCGTCACGTTTGAGCAAGTTGGAACCTGTGTTTTTCTGGATCAAACGCGCCAAATAAATGGACATTTTGGATATATATCGTCGGAATTAATCGAACAAAAGGACCATTTGTGATGTTTATGGGACATATTGGAGTCCCAACAACAGAAGCTCGTCAAAGGTAAGGCATGAATTATATTTTTATTTCTGCGTTTTGTGTCGCGCCTGCAGGCTTGAAATATGCTTCTCTCTCTTTGTTTACTATTGTGCTATACTCAGATAATAGCATCGTCATGCTTTCCGCCGAAAAGCTATTTGAATTCTGAATGTTGGCTGGATTCACAACCAGTGTAGCTTTAATTTGGTATCTTTCATGTGTGATTTAATGAAAGTTTGATTTATAGTAATTTTCATAGTAATTCATATTAATTTGGCGCTCTGCATTTCTCAGGCTTTTTGCCAAGTGATACAGTAACGTCTTGCCTGAACTCCGATTTTTGGATATAAATATGAACTTTACCGAACAAAAATACATGTATTGTGCAACATTAAGTTGGAAAAATGGCTGTCTTTTTCTGTGACTTGGCTCATACCAACATAATCGTTTGGTGTGCTTTCGTCGTGAAACCTTTTTGAAATCGGACACTTTGGCTGGATTTACACACAAGTGTAGCTTTAAAAATTGTGTAAAATACTTGTATGTTTGAGGAATTTAAATTATGGGATTCTGTTGTTTTGAATTTGGCGCCTGCAGTTTCACTGGCTGTTGACGAGGTGGGACGCTACCGTCCCACATACCCTAGAGAGGTTAACAAACTTAGTTTTGGCATGTCGGTTAGGACATCTACTTTGTGCATGACACAAGTAATTTTTCCAACAATTGTTTACAGACAGATTATTTCACTTAGATTCACTGTATCACAATTCCAGTGGATCAGAAGTTTACATAAACTAAGTTGACTGTGCCTTTAAACAGCTTGGAAAATAAGAAAATGATATCATGGCTTTAGAAGCTTCTGATAGGCTAATTGACATCATTTGAGTCAATTGGAGGTGTACCTGTGGATGTAATTCAATGCCTACCTTCAAACTCAGTGCCTCTTTGCTTGACATCATGGGAAAATCAAAATAAATCAGCCAAGACCTCAGAAACAAATGTGTAGACCTCCACAAGTCTGGTTCATCCTTGGGTGCAATTTCCAAACGCCTGAAGGTACCACGTTCATCTGTACAAACAATTGTACGCAAGTATAAACACCATGGGACCACGCAGCCGTCATACCGCTCAGGAAAGAGACGCGTTCTGTCTCTTAGAGATGAACGTACTTTGGTGCGAAAAGTGCAAATCAATCCCAGAACAACAGCAAAGGACCTTGGTACAAAGAAAACGCGTACAAAAGTATCTATCTCCACAGTAAAATGAGTCATATATTGACATAACCTGAAAGGCCGCTCAGCATGGAAGTATGCCACTGCTCCAGAACCGCGATTAAAAATTCCAGACCACGGTTTGCAACTGCACATGGGGACAAAGATGGTACTTTTTGGAGAAATGTCCTCTGGTCTGATGAAACAAAAATAGAACTGTTGGCCATGATGTCCATCGTTATGTTTGGAGGAAAAAGGGGGAGGCTTGCAAGCCGAAGAACACCATCCCAACCGTGAAGCACTAGGTGGCAGCATCATGTTGTGGGGGTGATTTGCTGCAGGAGGGACTGGTGCACTTCACAAAATAGATGGCATCATGAGGAAGGACAATTCTGTGGATATATTGAAGCAATATCTCAAGACATCAGTCAGGAAGTTAAAGCTTGGTCGCAAATGGGTCTTCCAAATGGACAATGACCCAAGCATACTTGCAAAGTTGTGGCGAAATGGCTTAAGGACAACATAATCAAGGTATTGGAGTTGCCATCAAAAAAAACCTGACCTCAATGCTATAGAAAATTTGTGGGCAGAACTGAAAAGGCGTGTGCGAGCAAGGAGGCCGACAAACCTGACTCAGTTACACCAGCTCTGTCAGGAGGAATGGGCCAAAATTCACCCAACTTATTGTGGGAAGCTTGTTTGACCCAAGTTAAACAATTAGTATTTGGTAGCATTGCCTTTAAATTGTTTGTATTTAAACTTCTGACTCACTGGGAATGTGATGAAATAAATAAATGCTGAAATAGAATGATTTATCTACTTTTATTCTGACATTTCACATTTTTTAAATAAAGTGGTGATCCTAACTGACCTAAGACAGGGAATTTTTACTAGGATTAAATATCAGGAATTGTGAAAAACTGAGTTTAAATGTATTTTGCTAAGGTGTATGTAAACTTCTGACTTCAAATGTACGTACATACATATGTTTGAATCTGATGTCACTTAAAAAAAAAAAAATTATCCGACATTGTAATTTGGAGAGAATCAATTATACGGTGGCTTCGGAAAGTATTCAGACCCCTTCACTTTTTCACATTTTGTTAGGTTACAGCCTTATTCTAAAATTGATTACATTTGTATTTTTTCTCGTTAATCTACATACAATACCCCATAATGACAAAGCAAAAACAGTTTAAAAAAAAATGCTTTTTTGCCAATTTATTTAAGATTTTAAAAAACATCACATTTACATAAGTGTTCAGACCCTTTACTCAGTACTTTGTTGAAGCACTTTTGGCAGCAATTACAGCCTCGAGTCTTCTTGGGTATGACACTACAAGCTTGGCACACCTGTATTTGGGGAGTTTCTCCCATTCTTCTCTGCAGACCCTCTCATGCTCTGTCAGGTTGGATGGGGAGCGTTGCTTCACAGCTATTTTCAGGTCTCTCCAGAGATGTTCAAGTCCAGGCTCTGGCTGAGCCACTCAAGGATATTCAGAGACTTGTCCCGAAGTTGCTCCTACGCTATCTTGGCTGTGTGCTTAGGGTCGTTGTCGGGGCGGCGCCCAAGTGGCACAGCGATCTAAGACACTGCATCTCAGTGCTTGAGGCGTCACTACAGACACCCCGGTTCGAATCCAAGCTGTATCACAACCGGCCGGGATTGGGAGTCCCATAGGGCGGCGCACAATTGTCCCAGCGTCGTCCGGGTTTGGCCTAGTTAAATAAAAAGTTGTCCTGTTGGAAGGTCCTGAGAGCTCTGGAGCAGGTTTTCATCAAGGATCTCTCTGTACTTTGCGCTGTTCATCTTTGCCTCAATCCTGACTAGTCCCCCACAGCATGATGCTGCCACCACCATGCTTTACTGTAGAGATGGTGCCAGGTTTCCTCCAGACGTGACCTTGGCATTCAGACCAAAGAGTTCAATGTTGGTTTCATCAGACCAGAGAATCTTGAGGGTCCTTTAGGTGCCTTTTGGCAAACTCCAAGCGGGCTGTCATGTGCCTTTTACGGAGGAGTGGCTTCCGTCTGTCCACTCTAGCATAATGGGTTGATTGGTAGAGTGCTGCAGAGATGGTTGTCCTTCTGGAAGGTTCTCCCATCTCCACAGAGGAACCTTAGAGCTTTCTCAGAGTGACAGTCGGGTACCTTGGCACCTTCTTGACCAAGGTCCTTCTCCCCCGATTGCTCAGTTTGGCCAGGTGGCCAGCTCTAGGAAGAGTCTTGGTGCTTCCACACTTCTTTGTTTTTTCTCTGACATGCACTGTCAACTGTGGGACCTTTTTATATAGACAGGTGTGTTCCTTTCCAAATCATGTCCAATCAATTGAATTTACCACAGGTGGACTCCAATCAAGTTGTAGAAACATCTCAAGGATGATCAATGGAAACAGGATCCACCTGAGCTCAATTTCGAGTCTCATAGCAACGGATCTGAATACTTAACAGAAATAACATATTTACATGTTTTTTTTTTATACATTTGCAAAAAAAGTATAAAAACCTGTTTTCACTTAGTCATTATAGGGTATTGTGTGTAGAATGCTTAGGATTTTTTTTGTATTTAATACATTTTAGAATAAGGGGGTAACATAATAAAATGTGGAAAAAGTGAAGGCGTCAGAATAATTTCCGAAGGCACTGTATATTTCTGGGCTGCACACGGATCATAAAAATATGAAATAGAACATTGTTCATGCTTCAGGTGTACTTTTTCAGATTCAGGTGTACTTTTGGAACGCTGAGCCATTGATAGCCTGGCTGCACCAGATGGCAGTGTGAGAGTGGGTTTCTTTTGAAAATTAAGCACCGGACTACAGTCATTGTTTTGAACCTAGAAGAAGACCTAGAGAAGGGAGTAGGCAAGAAGCAGTCGGCTGAGGTTGGCTAAAGTAATGTCTAGTTGGTCAGAAAAGTATAGTAAGTTAACGAGTGAGTGTCTTTGATAACTAGCTAGCTAGCTAACCAACTAGGTATCTGTGTTTTACACTTATCTAGTTAGCTAGCTAGATAATTAAATAACTGCAATTATCATAAACCATTATTATCTAGCTAGCTACAGTAGCTAAATATCTGTCAGATGTGAAGTAACCAGGATTGTGGCAAGTCAGAAACAATGCATGTTGGCTATCTAGCTCACGTTAGTGCCTACAGATGTAACTTGGAGTTGAAGTCTACTTTTTGAATTAAGCAATAGAGTCAATACTTCTAGAATTAATAGGGTTGTCATTTAGCTAGCTAGCTACTTAGGCTAATCACCCTATTTGAAGCAGTTTGGCTGCAAAATTAGCCTGGCCTCAATCACAAACTATAGTCAAATAAGGAGCATGTTGTCTGTGATGTCATGATTTTTGTGTGAAATGATACGTGGTGCCATAATATAAATAATAGGTTAGCTATAAATTCACATTTGTCGTAACCATTGTCACAGAATGGCGTGCATATTAGTTACCACAAAGTAAAAATTGGCCAAATTGTAAAATTGCATGAAAACAATCTTTAAAGTTTAACCTCTCTAGGGTATGTGGGACGGTAGCGTCTCACCTCGTCAACAGCCAGTGAAACTGCAGGGCGCCAAATTCAAAACAACAGAAATCCCATAATTAAAATTCCTCAAACATACAAGTATTTTACACCATTTTAAAGATACACTTGTAAATCCAGCCACAGTGTCCGATTTCAAAAAGGCTTTACTTCGAAAGCACACCAAACGATTATGTTAGGTCAGAGCCAAGTCACAGAAAAACACAGCCATTTTTCCAGCCAAAGAGAGGAGTCATAAATAGCAGAAATAGAGATAAAATTAATCACTAACCTTTGATGATCTTCATCAGATGACACTCATAGGACTTCATGTTACACAATACATGTATGTTTTGTTCGGTAAAGTTCATATTTATATCCAAAAATCAGAGTTTACATTGGCGCGTTATGTACAGTAGTTCCAAAACATCCGGTGATTTTGCAGAGCCACATCAATTTACAGAAATACTCATCATAAACATTGCTAAAGGATACAACTGTTATGCATGGAATTTTAGATCCACTTCTCCTTAATGCAACCGCTGTGTCAGATTTGAAAAAAACTTTACGGAAAAAGCACACCATGCAATAATCTGAGTACAGCGCTCAGAGACCAACACAACCCAAAGAGATATCCGCCATGTTGTGTAGTAAACAGATGTCAGAATAGCATTATAAATATTCACTTACCTTTGATGATCTTCATCAGAATGCACTCCCAGGAATCCCAGTTCCACAATAAATGTTTGTTTTGTTCGGTGAAGTCCATCATTTATGTCCAAATAATGCCTTTTTTTATATCGCGTTTAGCCCAGTAATCAAAATTCATGACGCGCGATCACTAGCTGCAGACGAAAAGTCAAAAAGTTCCGTTACAGTCCGTGGAAACATGTCAAACGATGTATAGAATCAATATTTAGGATGTTTTTAACATAAATCTTCCATACTGTACCAACCGGAGAATTCCGTTGTCTTCAGAAATGCAATGGAACGCAAGCTAACTCTCTCACATGAACGCGCATGGTCAGCTCGTGGCACTCTGTGAGAGACCTTACTCAATCCCCTCTCATTCGCCCCCACTTCACAGTAGAAGCCTCAAACAAGGTTCTAAAGACTGTTGACATCTAGTGGAAGCCTTAGGAAGTGCAACATGACCCCATTTCCACTGTATCTTGGATAAGCAAAGAGTTGAAAAACTACAAAACTCAGATTTCCCACTTCCTGGTTGGATTTTTTCCCCCATAACGCTGGAATTGACCTAAGGTAAAATAAGTCAGAAGCCAGATAGCATTGCCAAGTTCATGCATTTTACCAACAAAAATCATATACACATATAAGAGACAATTACCTTCAAGCAGATCATTTTAGTTTTATTTTAGGACTTCAGGCCGAGGAGTAATAGCTACTTGTTTGTAGAACCGGTGTCTTCACCAGATATTGTCCACAGTCAGCTCCAGAGTCTTCACCTGAACGACCGTCACAGGCGAAATCACAGGCTGTGTCATGCACTTGAGGGGACGTTGCTTACTAGCGCACGTGCTTCACACATCTTTTTCTTTAGCATCCCGGAAAAAAAATTGTACGTATATTAATATTTTTTTGGGCCATGAGACTGGGTGTATATTCTATTTATATTGGCAAATTTAACTTGCAACATGGCCTTTAACAGTAAGATGGAAACTCCCATTCTGTAAAAGTCTACTATGCTCCTGTAATTAAGTCAGAGTTTTCCTCAGACCTCCCTTCCCTCAGACCTCCATTGCGCATGAGAAGTCTTTACATCTGTACAGCCCAAGATACAGCTTCAATAGCTATCTATAGCTTTTCATCTTTTCTTCCCTGCACAGGATTTCATTCTCTGTATGTAAAATAGTAGGCTATATGAGAGCTTATCTGTTGAGTGTTTCTGAGATGAGTGGCATGACTGTAAAGGGACAGCTCTGGTTGGTTGCCTTGGGTTTTAGCCCCCCGGTCAGAGCAAGTATGCCCTATATTTCTGAAGGGATTTAATAATTCCTCTGTGTGTGTGTGTGTGTGTGTGTGTGTGTGTGTGTGTGCTGTCTCTTATACACATCTAGATGTGTATAAGAGACAGGGGTGTGGCTAGGGTGGGCATTCTAGTTTCTTTACTTATGTT
>NC_036842.1:27484375-27485784 GCF_002910315.2 Salvelinus sp. IW2-2015
GAAAAGTGCAAATCAATCCCAGAACAACAGCAAAGGACCTTGTGAAGATGCTGGAGGAAACAGGTACAAAAGTATCTATATCCACAGTAAAATGAGTCCGATATCGACATTACCTGAAAGGCCGCTCAGCAAGGAAGAAGCCACTACTCCAAAACCGCCATTAAAAGCCAGACTACGGTTTTCAACTGCACATGGGGACAAAGATGGTACTTTTTGTAGAAATGTCCTCTGGTCTGATGAAACAAAAATAGAACTGTTTGGCCATAATGACCACTGTTATGTTTGGAGGAAAAAGGGGGAGGCTTGCAAGCCGAAGAACAGTTGTGGGGGTGCATTGCTGCAGGAGGGTCTGGTGCACTTCACAAAATAGATGGCATCATGAGGAAGGACAATTCTGTGGATATATTGAAGCAACATGTCAAGACATCAGTCAGGAAGTTAAAGCTTGGTCGCAAATGGGTCTTCCAAATGGACAATGACCTAAAGCATACTTCCAAAGTTGTGGCAAAATGGCTTAAGGACAACAAAGTCAATTGGAGTATTGGAGTGGCCATCACAAAGCCCTGACCTCAATCCCATAGAAAAATTGTTGTCAGAACTGAAAAAGCGTGCGCGAGCAAGGAGGCCGACAAACCTGACCTTACACCAGCTCTGTCAGGAGGAATGGGACAAAATTCACCCAACTTATTGTGGGAAGCTTGTGGAAGGCTACCCGAAACGTTTGACCCAAGTTAAACAATTTAAAGTCAATGCTACCGAATACTAATTGAGTGTATGTAAACTTCTGACCCACTGGGAATGTGATGAAAGAAATAAAAGCTGAAATAAATCATTCTCTCTACTGTTATTCTGACATTTCACGGGTTCAAGTGGTGAACCTAACTGACCTACGACAGGGAATTTTTACTAGGATCAAATGTCAGGAATTGTGAAAAACTGATTTTAAATGTATTTGGCTAAGGTGTATGTAAACTTCTGACTTCAACTGTACATACAGTGGGGCAATAAAGTATTTGGTCAGCCACCAATTGTGCATGTTCTCCCACTTAAAAAGATGAGAGAGGCCTGTAATCAGAAAAAAAAATCCAGAAAATCACATTGTAGGATTTTTAATTAATTTATTTGCAAATTATGGTGGAAAATAAGTATTTGGTCACCTACAAACAAGCAAGATTTCTGGCTCTCACAGACCTGTAACTTCTTCTTTAAGTGGCTCCTCTGTCCTCCACTCGTTACCTGTATTAATGGCACCTGTTTGAACTTGTTATCAGTATAAAAGACACCTGTCCACAACCCAGCACAACCCAAACATCATTGCTCTAGAGAGATTGCCATGGGATGGGGCCAATATATCAGCAGTGGTGTGAACACTTGTGAAGCATTACAGAAAATGTTTGACCTCTGTATTA
>NC_036842.1:27490279-27524594 GCF_002910315.2 Salvelinus sp. IW2-2015
ACCAACAAAAGGTATATAACAAAGTATTGAGAAACTTTTGTTATTGACCAAATACTAAATTTCCACCATAATTTGCTAATAAATTCATTAAAAATCCTACAATGTGATTTTCTGGATTTTTCCCCCTAATTTTGTCTGTCATAGTTGAAGTGTACCTATGATGAAAATTACAGGCCTCTCTCATCTTTTTAAGTGGGAGAACTTGCACAATTGGTGGCTGACTAAATACTTTTTTGCCCCACTGTATGAGATGAGTAATGTATGATTTGTCAACATTATTAAAGTGGCATTATTTAAAGTGACTCTAGTGATACCTTTATTACATCCATTTTTTAAAGTGGCCAGAGATTTGAATCTGTATGTTGGCAGCAGCCTCTCGGTGTTAACGATGGCTGTTTAACAGTCTGATGGCCTTGAGATAGAAGCTGTTTTTCAGTCTCTCGGTCCCAGCTTTGATGCACCTGTACTGACCTCGCCTTCTGGATGATAGCGGGGTGAACAGGCAGTGGCTCGGGTGGTTGTTGTCCTTGATGATCTTTTTGGCCTTCCTGTGACATCGGGTGCTGTAGGTCTCCTGGAGGGAGTTTGCCCCCGTTGATGCGTTGTGCAAACCACACTACCCTCTGGAGAGCCTTGCGGTTGTGTGCGGAGCAGTTTCCGTACCAGGCGGTGATACAGCCCGACAGGATGCTCTCGATTGTGCATCTGTAAAAGTTTTTGAGTGTTTTAGGTGACAAGCCAAATTTCTTCAGCCTCCTGAAGTTGAAGAGGCGCTGTTGCGCTGCCTTCACCACACTATCTGTGTGGGTGGACCATGTCAGTTTGTCCGTGATGTGTACGCCGAGGAACTTAAAACGTTCCACCTTCTCCACTACTGTCCCGTCGATGTGGATGGGGGATGCTCCCACTGCTGTTTCCTGAAGTCCATGATCATCTCCTTTGTTTTGTTGACGTTGATTGAGAGGTTGTTTTCCTGACACCACGCTCTGAGGGCCCTCACCTCCTCCCTGTAGGCCGTATCATTGTTGTTGGTAATCAAGCCTACCACTGTTGTGTCGTCTGCAAACTTGATGATTGAGTTGGAAGCGTGCATGGCCACGCAGTCATGGGTGAACAGGGAGTACAGTAGGGAGCTGAGAACGCACCCTTATGGGGCCCCAGTGTTGAGGATCAGCGGGGTGGAGATGTTGTTTCCTACCCTCACCACCTGGGGGCGGCCCGTCAAAGTCCAGGACCCAGTTCACACGATCGGGGTCGAGACCCAGGGTCTCGAGCTTATTGACGATGTTGGAGGGTGTTAAATGCTAAGCTGTAGTCAATGAACAGCATTCTTACATAGGTATGCCTCTTGTCCCGATGGAATACAATGTATGTTGTTTGAGCTAAATACACACACACACACACACACACACATATTTATATGTACATATTCTTATTCATCCCTTATCATTTGTGTGTATAAGGTATGCGTTGTGAATTTGTTAGAGTAATTGTTAGATTTACTGCACTGTCGAACTAGAAGCACAAGCATTTCGCTACACTCGCATTAACATCTGCTAACCATGTGTATTGACCAATAAAATATTTTGATTTGTAAATGTGTGCACATTTCAGCGCATGGAACTTTGCATACAACATCCACACATCAACTGAAACCAGCAGGTACTGTTCCTGCTATTATAATAGCAAGCCTACCAAGTGAGTTTGCTTACTTTGCTTTGGGTACAAGTTGGCCATAGACACAGACCTAGGATCAGTTTCACCCCCCAACCCTTATGTAACCATTAAGGTGGAGGAGGAACGCAAAACTCACCTTAGATCAGGTCTAGGAGGAAGCAACATCAAAGCCGCTTAACTTAGCTACAGCGGAAAATATGCAGTCTGCAGCCCTCACACATACTACCTTCAATTACCTTTGACCCAAAGCCTGGTCCCTGCACTGAATGGTGGGAGATGTGTGTGGGCTAATTTGAACTAATCCTCAATGATGCAGTTGGAGTCTAGCGCCCAGTGTCTGACATGCTAACTCCCCATGACTAACTCACACCACACACCACACACACAACACACCACACACACACACACACACACACACACACACACACACACACACACACACTCAGTCATTCGTCAATCTGTGCTCCCAGGGCTGTAATCACAGCCACCTCCTGCCTTAACCACAGTTGGGTCAGAGGTCACAGGAAATGTCACTCACCAGACAACATATTCCGTTCTTGCCTCGAAGGTTGCATTGATCCCCCAACTGGATTTTTTACATTTATGCCTATGGGCAGCTTGTACCTTCTCTGATTCAGAGGGGTTGGGTTAAATGCGGAAGACACATTTCAGTTGAATGCATTCAGTTGTACAAGTGACTAGGTATCCCCCTTTCCCTTTCCTAATACAACAGTTCTAGTGCTACAGTAGCTCTCTCCCTCTCAGCCACCCCTCTCTTAGCTAAGTGCAGGGCTGGCCTGTCTGTGGTTACCTTGGAGATGCCTGGCCAAGGTAAACAGTAGGAGCAGTGTTGGAGCTGAATCGACCAGTGTCTGTCTCTAGCCCCTGATCCCTAGAGTGGACCTGTGTGTGTGGCTGGCTATGGAAAGCCTGGCTAGGGTTAACAACTTAAGAGCCCCTATTCATCCTATCCACAGCTCCTCCTCTGTTTTCAAGCCACACCAGACAGACAGAGCAGAAGGGTACTGTTAGGCTATTCACTGCTTAGATTGGTGATGTAGCAGCAGCCTTTCAATATACATTCAATATTACCCCTGGGAGAACTGAGGGAGGGTTGTACTGTATGAATTGAAACGAGTGGTTCCTAGTAGAGGGCTGCATTCCTGAGGTTCTTGAAAGAGATCATTGCGGTGTGGTCAGCATTTTTCATGCTGCGGGTCGGTCAGACAGACAACTTTGGGATGAAAATATTTTTGTTGTCCCGCAGATTATTTGGAAACAATCATCTTTCTGCTTTGTATGCATTAGCCTACCTATTGTATTAAAAGTACATTTTTCGCATTATTCAAACACAGAATTTGCTGCTTCAACTTCAGTAGCCTACCTCTCCTAGTTGGGCGTCTGAGTTCAAGTGTGCCTAGTATGTGTGGTCTCATTGAAATAGAGTAGGCTGCCTACCTGGGTGGAGAATCACGTGGCAGTTAACTTAAATTCTGAAATTAACTTGAATTTGATTAGACTGTAGTTTACAACAGTGTCTGTAAATAAATATTGATAATGGAAAGAAGTGGAGGGTGCTCAACCAATGTGAGTCGAGGTGCAATCAAAAAATGTAATCATCATGGAAAAGGCACAAAGCCTTACGTTAGGCTACTATGGTGAGCGAGCATTGCGTCTTTTCATTTTCAATAAGTATTGATTACCCATTTATTTGTCTTTGCCTGCAAATCAGCCTCCTGAAAGGTAGTGTCACGATCGTCATGGGAAGAAGTGGACCAAAGCGCAGCGTGGTACGTGTTCATTCTATTTTTTTATTAACTGAACACCGACAACAAAAAAACTAAATATGAACGTGATGTTCTGCAGGGCAAAATAACAACCAGTGCAAAATTAAGAACCCACAAATGAAAGAGGGAAAAAGGACTGCCTAAGTATGATTCCCAATCATAGACAACGATAGACAGGTGCCTCTGATTGGGAACCACACTTGGACAAAAACAAAGAAATAGAAAACATAAGTAAAGAAACTAGAATGCCCACCCTAGTCACACCCTGGCCTAACCAAAATAGAGAATAAAAACCTCTCTATGGCCAGGGCGTGACAGTACCCCCCCCACCAAAGGTGCGGACTCCGGCCGCAAAACCTGACTCTAAAGGGGAGGGTCCGGGTGGGCATCCCTTACGGAGGCGGCTCCGTAAGGGACGTAGACCACCCTCCGCCTGCAGATCCCGCCGCTTTGGTGGCGGCCCTGGTGCATGGACCTTCACTGGAGGAACCGGGCCGCAGATCATCGTCGGAGGAACCAGACCACCGATCATCGCCGGAGGCTCCGGACTGGGGACCGTCGCTGCAGGCCCCGGACTGGGGATCGTCGCTGGAGGCTCCGGACTGGGGAACGTCACTGGAGGCTCCGGACTGGGGAGACACACTGCAGGACTGATGCGTGGAGCAGGCACAGGACTCACCAGGCTGGGGAGACACACAGGAGGCCTGGTCCGTGGAGCAGGCACAGGACTCACCGGGCTGGAGAGATACACTGGAGGCCTGGTTCGTGGAGCAGGCACAGGACTCACCGGGCTGGAGAGACACACTGGARGCCTGGTTCGTGGAGCAGGCACAGGACTCACTGGGCTGGAGAGACACACTGGAGGCCTGGTTCGTGGAGCAGGCACAGGAMTCACTGGGCTGGAGAGACACACTGGAGGCCTGGTTCGTRGAGCAGGCACAGGACTCACCGGGCTTTAAAGACACACTGGAGGCCTGGTTCGTGGAGCAGGCACAGGACTCACCGGGCTGGAGAGACACACTGGAGGCCTGGTTCGTGGAGCAGGTACAACCCATCCTGGCTGGATACCCACTTCAATCCAGCAAGTGCGGGGCACCAGCACAGGACGCACTGGCCTGTGAAAGCACACTGGAGGTCTGGAGCTTAGAGTTAGCACAACCCCTCCTGGCTGAATCACCACTTTAGCCCGGGACGTTCGAGGTGCTGACACAGGACGCACTGGGCCGGCGCAGGATATCCCGGTCCGAGGAGGCGCACTGGAGACCAGGAGCGCTGAGCCGGCACCACCCTTCCTGGCTGGATACCCCTCTTTACGCGGCAGGTACGGAGAGCATGTACTGCACGCACCGGGCTGTGACTTTGCACTGAAGGCACGGTGTGTAAAACCGGAAAACATGGCACTGGAACCGTGACCAACTCCTCTCGCCCTGCTCGCCAACCCGTGTTCCCCCCCAAAATTGTTTTTGGGGGTTGCCTCTTGTGCTCCCGTCTCTGCCGTAACTCCTGATCTCTCCGCTCCTCTCTATCTGCCTCCGCCTGTTTCCATGGCAGGCTTTTGTCGCCTGCCATGATCTCCTCCCATGTCCACGATGTCCTAAACTCCCTTCTCTCCCGTGCCCAGGATCCCTTCTCCTCCTGGCCACGCTGCTTGGTCCTTTTGTGGTGGGTTCTTCTGTCACGATCGTCATGGGAAGAAGTGGACCAAAGCGCAGCGTGGTACGTGTTCATTCTATTTATTTATTAACTGAACACCGACAACAACAAAACAAAATACGAACGTGACGTTCTGCAGGGCAAAATAACAACCAGTGCAAAATTAAGAACCCACAAATGAAAGAGGGAAAAAGGACTGCCTAAGTTTGATTCCCAATCAGAGACAACGATAGACAGCTGCCTCTGATTGGGAACCACACTTGGCCAAAAACAAAGAAATAGAAATCATAGAAGTAAAGAAACTAGAATGCCCACCCTAGTGACAGGTAGGCTAAATTTTCCTTCACTCTGCGGTCCAACTCATCCCAAAATATCCCAATTGGGTTGAGGTCGGGTGATTGTGGAGGCCAGGTCATCTGACGCAGCACTTCATCACTCTCCTTTGTCAAATAGCCCTTACACAGCCTCAAGGTGTGTTGGGTCATTGTCCTGTTGAAAAACAAATGATAGTCCTAAGCGCAAACCAGATGGGATGGCATATCGCTTCAGCATGCTGTGGTAGCCATGCTGGTTAAGTGTGCCTTGAATTCTAAGTAAATCACCTACAGTGTCACCAGCAAAGCACCATCACACCTCCTCCATGCTTTACATGGGGAACCACACATGCGGAGATCATCCGTTCACCTACTCGGCGTCTCACAAAGATATGGCGGTTGGAACCAAAAATCTCACATTTGGACTCACCGGTCTAATGTCCATTGCTCGTGTTTTTTGACCCAAGCAAGTATCTTCTTCCTATTAGTGTCATTTAGAGTTACCAGCCTCAGAAAGTGCAGCCCAAATAAATGCTTCACAGAGTTCAAGTAACAGACACATCACTACATCAACTGTTCAGAGGAGACTGCGTGAATCAGGCCTTCATGGTCGAATTGCTGCAAAGAAACTACTACTAAAGGACACCAATTAGAAGAAGAGACTTGCTTGGGCCAAGAAACACGAGCAATGGACATTAGACCGGTAGAAATCTGTCCTTTGGTCTGATGAGTCCAAATTTGAGATTTTTTTGTTCCAACTGCCGTGTCTTTGTGAGACGCAGATTAGGTGAATGGATGATCTCCACATGTGTGATTCCCACCGTGAAGCATGGAGGAGGAGGTGTGGGGGTGCTTTGCTGCTCACACTGTGATTTATTCAGAATTCAAGGCACACTTAACCAGCATGGCTACCACAGCATTCTGCAGCGATACACCATCCCATCTGGTTTGCGCTTATTGGGACTATAATTTGTTTTTCAACACCTACAGGCTGTGTTGAGGGCTATTTGACCAAGAAGGAGAGTGATGGAGTGCTGCGTCAGATGACCTGGCCTCCACAATGACCCGACCTCAACCCAATTGAGATGGTTTGGGATGAGTTGGACCGCAGAGTGAAGGAAAAGCAGCCAACAAGTGCTCAGCATATATGGGAACTCCTTCAAGACTGTCGGAAAAGCATTCCAGGTGAAGCTGGTTGAGAGAATGCCAAGAGTGTGCAAAGCTGTCATCAAGGCAAAGTAAGGCTACTTTCAAGAATCTAAAATATAAATATATTTTGATTTGTTTACAGTTTTTGGTTACTACATGATTCCAAATGTGTTCTTTCATAGTTGTTATGTCTTCAGTCTTTTTTTTACAGTGTAGAACATAGTAAATGAATGGAATGAGTAGGTGTGTCCAAACTTTTGACTTGTACTGTGTGTATTGGATAACGGCACAATCATTTGGGCTTTTTGGGGCTTGGCCTCATTAAATGCCTTTAATGTGGGGCTCATACATTTTTTAAATTGTATTTATTTATTTCACCTTTATTTAACCAGGTAGGCTAGTTGAGAACAAGTTCTCATTTCCAGTTCTCATGGCGACCTGGCCAAGATAAAGCAAAGCAGTTCGACACGTACAACAACACAGAGTTACACATGGAATAAACAAACTTACAGTCAATAATACAGTAGAAAAAGTCTATATACAGTGTGTGCAAATGAGGTAAGGCAATAAATAGGCCATGGTGGTGAAGTAATTACAATATAGCAATTACACACTGGAATGGTAGATGTGCAGAAGATGAATGTGCAAGTAGAGATACTGGGATGCAAAGGAGCAAGATAAATAAATAAATACAGTATGGGGATGAGGTAGTTGGATGGGCTATTTACAGATGGGCTATGTACAGGTGCAGTGATATGTGAGCTGCTCTGACAGCTGGTGCTAGTGAGGGAGAAAAGCTAGTGAGGGAGATATGAGTCTCTAGCTTCAGTGATTTTTGCAGTTAGTTCCAGTCATTGGCAGCAGAGAACTGGAAGGAAATGAATGTATGTAATGTATGGCTCATCAGGCTGAAGTAGCATCAGTCTTGAATTTTCGGTCAAAGCTTTAATCAATGCTTTATTATGCTTTTGAATGACACTTCCGGTTTTGGCAGGAAATACCGGGTTACCTGGGAGAAAAGTGATTTACTCTCGGGATGGAACATTTTGTCAAATACCGGGAAAATATTCAACCCTAGTTGTTCCGATATATGATTAAATTGACTATTGTGAAATGACATTGACGATATATAGTGAAATGCAAGACTATACTCTATTTGAACTTTACAAATCACAACTGTGCAGTTTTATTAGTTAGGCTGTATCAGTTTGTTCAAAATGAAGTCTAAATGAATTAACTAAGCCTTATTTCTTCTGCCATACTAAGATTATTTAATGAGAATGTTACTATAATATCATAAATAAAGGGAAAAAAATTCACAGTCTGGAATGATCTAGTCATTAACGGAGCAAACCGATTTATATCGGATATCACAATATTTGAAGTACCATATTGTAGTAGAGGTCTCCCCAAGTATTTCTCAACCTTAATGGCCACAGACACAAACTTTTACACATGCTCACACACATGTGTATGCTTGTGCACTGCACACACGCTTAATCCTTCTCATTTTACCAGTACTGTAACTTTTGGTAAATACTTTTTTTTCTTCTGTGCAGCTGGTGAAAGAGCTCTTTGTTTAGACAGCCATTATGAAATGGTCTGTGCTGGTGCTAGGGCTGAGACCACCACACACTGTGCCAGTCACTCCTGTGAATCAGCATTGGAACTAGTTTCGACACAGTCTGAAATATGAGCTATTCCTGACCATTGTTAGCGCCTTTCCTATAACACCTTATTCAGAGGCACAGAATAAACTTCTTCAAACTTTTCCCCCATATTTTCCTGTTTCTTCTTCTAATCCTCCTAAACCAGTCTTGCTGCTAAATTGTTTTATTTGGTTCCTTTTTATTTTTGATGATTTGCTGAATTGCTAAATGATCTTCTCTGTGTGTGTGTGTGTGTAGCTGCTGGAGAGGCACCGGGCCATGGAGAGTATGGTGGAGCTGCTGCAGGTGTATCCAGAGGAGGACGAGGCCTATGGAGAGTTACTGGAGGCTACAACACAACTCTACCACTACCTGCTACAGCCCTTCAGAGACATGAGAGAGCTGGCCATGCTGCGCAGACAGCAGATCAAGGTAACAAACTAGGGCTGAATTTATGGGGCCTCCCGAGTGGCGCAGCGTCGCAGTGCTAGAGGCATTACTACAGACCTGGGTTCATTCCCGGGTTGTGCCACAACTGGCTGTGGTCGGGAGTCCCATAGGACTGCGCACAATTGGGTCAAGGTTAGGGGAGGGTTTGGCCGGTGGCGCTTTACTTGGCTCATTGCACTCTAGTGACTCCTTGTGGCGGGCCCGGGTGCCTGCGGGCGCCAGTTGAATGGTGTTTTCGCCGACGCATTGGTGCGGCTGGCTTCCGGGTTAAGCTGGCAGATGTTAAGGAGCGCGGTTAGGCGGGTCATGTTTCGGAGGACGCATGACTCCACCTTCTCCTCTCCCGAGCATGTTGGGGAGTTGCAGTAATGAGACAAGATTGAAAAAGGCAAAAAATAAATAAAATATTTTATGTTTTAGCACGATGTTCCAAATGACTATTACAAGAATCAAGGTTTTTATTTTTTTCCTGATTTTATGAGTTTGTCTTTTTGGTCTTGTCTCTTTCGCTCCTTCTGTGCTGTGTGCACTGTGCACCTTCAGACACCAAGCCCCTCCCTCTGCCACTCATCTTCCTCTCTGATAACAAGCAGTTTCAACTTGCTATTTGCATTTGAGGTTTGGGCCAATGTAATCGGTCATATGGACACCGAAACACATTGAGACAATATTTTATTGTAATAGAGGATAACCTAATGATAACCTTTTTGTCTCATCTGCAGAAATGTAAAACAGAGAAGACTCTACTAAAACAGAAGTATCAATGAACATGATTGGGGATAATTAATGGTCAGTTTCTGTTGTGAGCGGCACCATGTACCTCTAGCAGCATTTTAGCCACAAACTGTTATACTAGCTGTCTAGTCTGTGTTTTATAAATGTGCAATGAGCATAAAAAGACGCAGTTATATAAGGAATTGGCAACTCATTCTCATTCTCAGAAATAAGCATATTATTATCCTTTATTTCAACATTTAACATAGCGAACAGACTATGTGTTTCAAACAGTTTGATACAGACAAGAGAATGTATTCATAACAGTTCAAGTGTTCTACCTTGTTAGCAAGCAAATAGATCCAAGTTGTCTAGACTTTAAATATAAAGATTAGCTGGCTACTCACTAGCAGGTGGGCTTGTGCTTGAGAGATTGTTTATAAGACCTGTGTTCATGTTATTATGCCTGTTACCAGAAGTTAGTCATTATTACTGGATGTGCATTGAGCACGGTTCTGGTAAAAAATTTAACAAAAAGGGCAGTGATTATTGCAAAAAAGTAGGTTAAACTATTTAGATAAAATAATACAATTATTAGTGGGTCTTATAGTTGAAGGCTTATATTTAGCCTGGGTATAAATGTACATGCCCTGAATCATTAGACCCCCCCCCCCCCTGAATGTTTGAAATGCAGTGTATTGACTTTTTAATTGTGCAACAAAGATTATTTAGATACTGAATATATATATATATATACAGTAACAGTCAAAAGTTTGGATTTTAGATTCAAGGCAAAGGGTGGCTACTTTGAAGAATCTAAAATCTAAAATATATTTTGATTTGTTTAACACTTGTTTGGTTACTACATGATTCTATATGTGTTATGTCATAGTTTTGATGTCTTCACTATTATTCTACAATGTAGAAATGAGTAAAATAAAGAAAAGTAGGTGTCCACACTTTTGACTGGTACTGTAGTACAGTGCAAATTACAATACAAGATATATACAATGGCTGTGTCTCTTCACAGTCCCCTTTGTGCAGTAAGTGTCTTTTGTCCGTTTTTTGTACTGTTTTTATTGCTAGTTTGAGTTACCTGGGGTGGCAGAGAGTTCCATGTAGTCATGGCTCGATTTAATACTGTGCGTTTCCTAGCCTCTGTTCTGGGGACTGTGAAGATACCTCTGGTTACATGTCTCATGTTGTACGATGAGTGTCCGAACTGTGTGCCAACTGCTTGAACAGAGAGTTTGGTATCTTCACACATCAAAGACCAATAGTGACGCAGTCAACTCTGAGCCAGGAGAGACTGACATGCGTGTTACTGACACTTTCCCTCCTTGTACATCTAAGTGCGATACGTGCTGCTTTGTTCTGGACAACTGGAATTGACCTATTTCCTTCTTTGCCGCACATGACCACACAGTTGGGTAGTAGTCCAGGTGCAACACAACTAGGGCCTGTAGGACCTGTCTTGTCGACTGAGATGTCAAGAAGGCAGAGCAACGCCTATAATGGACAGACCTTTTCCCATTTTAGCAACCATTGAGTCTATATGTTTTGACCATGACAGCTTGCTATCTATGGTTACACCCAGCAGTTTAGTCTCCTCAACTTGTTCAATAGCCACATTATTCAATACTAGAGCTAAACAAGGTTTAGCGTTGAGCAAGTGATTTGTCCAAAAATGATGCTTTTATTTGATATTATATTTAGCACCAGTCTATTGATAGTTATCCATTCTAAAACTGGAGCTCTATGTTAACTGTCTCCATTATTCATTTTACTGTTGCAGCCGATGTGTATATTGTTGAGTTGTCAGCGTACATAGACATACAGACTTTATTCAAAGTCAGTGAAAGGACATTTGTAAAAACAAAACAATAATGGCTCTAGCCGGCTGCCCTGCGGTACACCACACTCAATTGAATTTGCATGAGAGAGGCTTCCATGAACGAAAACCCTCTGTGTTCTATTAGATAGGTAACTCTCAATCCACAATAAGGCAGAAGATGCAAATCCAAAACACCTACGTTTTTTCAGCAATAGGTTATGATCAATGACAAAACTACACTGAAGTCTAACAAAACAGCTCCCACAATCTTCTTACTATCAATTTATTTCAGCCAATCATCAGTCATTTGTGTCAGTGACGAACACGTTGAGTGCCTTTCCCTATAAGCATGCTAAATGTTCATTTGTTTTCTGTAAAATAACTTTGTATTTGATTAAACACATAATTTTTTCAAAAAGTTTGCTAAACACTTGTAACAGGATGATTTGTTGGCTGTTTGAACCATTAAAGGGTGGGCCAAAAGCTCTTTGACAGACAGCAGCATACACTCTAATACATATTATTTCTTAAGTCCTATCTACTGACATTAGGGTTAGCTTCTGTGGCTAACTGGATTGACGAGATGGTGGGATGAAATTGCTCCTAGTTTTTTGTTGTCCTACTCCACTGTAATGGTTAAGGCTAAGCTGTTCCTAGGTATGTGGTTAACACTAACCTCTACCCGCAATATGATGGTGTGTGTGTGTGTGTGATGGGGGATCAGATCAGCTAGAGAGGCTTCACCCCCTCAGCCCGCCTGCCTCCCTGCCCAGAGCAGCTTAACCCACAGTAGAAGTATTAGTGCTGTGGTCAGTACTCAGGCTCTAAACCAAACCAGGCTGGAATACTGCTCAGCACACACATACACCTCACCTCTCCTCTCTTCTCTTCAGCTGCTTATCATTCTGTTCAGTCTCTTTCTCCCACCCCCCTCTCGCCTTACTCTCTGCCTCTCTCCCCCTCTTTCTGTCTTTCTGTCTCTCTCCTTCCTTTCCTTGCCCTCTCCCCTCTCTCTCTGAGGGTGTTGTGTTAGTGAGGATTGTGTGTTATTTTAGTCATCTCTTGTGAGGGTTCAGCCTATAGTCATGGAGGTTGGGGTGATTTCCCCATGTTTGTCTTTGGCCACATCACATTCTTCACCCAGCATGGCTGTCTGTGGCGCTGCACTGGTCACACACATACATACACACATGCATACATACATACATACATACATACATACATACATACATACATACATACATACATACATACATACATACATACATACATGGCCATGTGTAAGGAAACATACATACATACATACATACATACATACATACATACATGGCCATGTGTAAGGGGAGTTCCTTCAGAATACAATGCAGCATTATGAGATCCGGGTAGAACCTGCTTCCCGGTAGGTACAGATCTAGGATCATTTGGGAAGGATTACCCTCCCCAAATCCTAACACCAACCATTAGGAGGAGAAACGCTGAACTGACCTTGAATCAGCGTCTAGGGTAGGGTAACCCTGTGAGATATGCAGGAAGGATCTGGGCTCTGTGCTCGTTTGATAATCCTACCAGTGTGGTCAAAGCTCTGCTTTCCTCTAGTACACCTGCCAGATGTCCAGAACCTGGAGCAATGATATGTCTCAGTAATCCTGCCTGCCTACCAGGGTTTCCGTTAGCCGTTAGTAGCCGGCCTTTGTCCGGTAAAAAAATGAAACAGCTGATAAATAAAATTGGCAAAAATCTCATTGTGAATCTCAACCAATTCATTGATGGAAATACCAGTCGATGGAAATACATTTGACTGGTCATGCTTATCGATCTATTGGTTAATTTGCATAATTTAGTGGAATTAAATTGGCGCGTGTACAGTATATTTGTTATGTATCTTTTTTATCACACTCGTACAGCATACAGATACAGAGCCTTTAAGTGGAAAATCTGTCAGACGCTGCTAGAGCTGCTGCTACAGCATCTTGTGGTGCTTTCAAGACATCTGGGAACTCTGAAAAATACGATGTGAAATCATGACGTCAGAGATCTTCAGGTTGGAAAGTCAGAGCTCTAGAAAGAGAGTTCCCGAGTTGGAATTCCGAGTTGGGTGACTGTTCAAATAAATGTTTGTAGTCAGAGCTCGTTTTTTCCCCCAGTTCCCAATTGTCTTGAACGCACTGAAGTTTGTTTCCCAGTTGTTTTGAAGGCGGCATCAAACGGCAATGGAAGGCAGGCTTCATCAGCATCACACACCACTTTGCAATAAGCTGGAGGCAGTACTATGCATTTTGAAAACATACACTTAATTGTTTGAAATCTGAACATTTTAATACATATTATGAGGCATGTCTTTCCTTGCTTCAAAGTAGCCTAGAGGATTTTCTCACTTTCTAAATGGATATTTTCATCTCTGTCACATGAAACTGCTGGCATGTATAGTGCCTTTTTGACAACTGTGTTTTCCTGCTAATTGTATTATGGAAATCACATTCCCGCATAGCCTACTGCCTTGTGCGCATTGCTACACTTATAATGTGAAGAAATTATAGTTGATCAACATTTTAAGCTAAACGTTCTGATCTGTTGCTTTTTAACATATTTTTAAATGTATCCTAGGCCTACTGCTTGTTTGAATTTGGGATCTATTGTCCCACAACTGTTTGGAATATGACATGTCTTTCTCAAAGAGCTGACCAATAGACTAGGTAGCCTACACTTTTCTAATATAGTAGATTGACATAGACTAGTGATTTTGCTGTTCCTTACTCGTCTTGTTGGCCGAGGAAAAGTAAATGTGGACAGTTATTTTAACATGTTCAAAGTGCACATCAGAATTGGGTAAGAATGACCGCACATCGTTGCATCCTCGACATGCCTGTTCTGTTAAGTTAAATTACCATATTACCATAGATTTCTGTCATTCTGAGCGCTGTGGGTGTACGCCCTAATCACATTTCTAAAATGTCCGGTAAATTTAAAATGTAGCTGGTCAAATGTCCAGCGTCACATTTTCCTACCGGAAACCCTGCTGCCTACTGGGCTCTAATAAAGGAGAAAGTGCTTAGTGGGCTTGCTGGTAGTCCATTGTTAAACCCCCCCTACAATATGCTTATGTTGTGTTATTTTTAAAAACGTTAGATTTATATGAGGAGCTGCAGTACTGTATATTCTATCCACCATAGAAACCCAGAACTGTTGGTTCATCTTAGTTAATGTCTAAGGTTTCCACACACTAGTCATTATTTCTGATGACAATTACAAAATATTAGTAAATCCCTAAACTCTGCTATATCATGAGCTAAGTAGATCCGTCTGGGATAGTTAGTCAGAAGGACTATTTGATGTTTTAATGCTGATTTAGCCTTAGTCCAACCACCTGTTGCCCTCAGGAGAAACCAACGAGCCAACGGCTGGAAACAAAGCTGTATGCAAATGAACCCCGATACCAGACGGGCCAGTCAGTTCTTGGTTGGGAGGATGTTGGATGTTGTGTTTTCTCCCAGACTGATGAGTCAGTAGAACGGCCCTGCTGTATACAGCTGGCTGTTTCATTAAAGGAGGAGTCTGTGTATCACTCAGAGGAACGAAGAGAGCGAGAACAGGGGGAGGGAGAGGAAAGATGGGTGGGAGAGGACAAAGAGGGGAGGATAGGGTATTTGCATGTGTTTTGCATTGTGCTTGATGTTGAAATTGGTAAATGTTGCAAGTAATGTGAGGTGGGAAATGTAATGTGTAGAGATGAGGGTAGGTTAGGTAGTCTCTCAGTCTCAATAGACTACTATCAATGTCCCAAGGGAGAGATATAGCCTACCTGCTAAAGTCACAGCCTCCTCTTACCTTCTCTGGGAGTGTGAACACACACACACACAGTGTCTGTGCTGACGCCTATTGTCCTAGTCGAAGGTGTAAATAAAGCCTGTCACCTCTAGAAAGGAAGAGGATGACAAGGCCAAGAGTTATATTTAGCTGTTTGAAGCTTTGCAGATGGGAATTAATACAATCGAGCAGACACATTATCTTATGATGAGGAGTTGCAATGGTCTGAACAAAGGCCTAAAAAGAGTAGCCGCCACCCTCCAAATGAGGGTAGATTTTGGCATTGGCGGTTAAGATGTCTATTTCCCCAGCCACATTGGTGGGTGGTCARGGCTCCACAGTGCAAACATTTCACTCGCATTTGTGAGAAAAATAGTCAAGTATGATCACATTTATAGTAAAATAAATGCCCTAGTAGCAGCTTTCAAAGTATTTCTGATGTGTTGTTTCATAGCGGCTAACTTAATCACACAGTCAAAGACCTATGAACCCTATATAGCCTATCCCACATCGCGCTGCGACACTGCCTGGCGTGAAGAGTTGTGGAAGATTCATTTTTAGAAGCCCTGCGCACAGGCATAAAAGTTGGTCTAATTTACTTGAAACAAAAGTCGACTGAAGTGAGACTTTGTTCTTGTGTTTCTTGGCTATTTACATTGTTCACAAGCTATGTTGTTTTTCTATGTTTGAGTTTCAACTGGTAGGGAAGAGAAGACAGCACAGCTACTAGTCACTCTCAATCTCACAGCACAAACATGACCCAAGTCACATTACCACGGTAATCTCCAGCCCTTAAAGAGGCAGATGAACATTTGTCTCATCTGTGATAATTTGGTTAAAAAACTCAGGTCACAAAAAATGTAATTAAACAAATCTAATTTTAGTTGTCACATACACGTGTTTAGCTGATTTTATTGCATCTGTAGCAAAATGCTTGTGTTTCTAGCTCCAACAGTGCAGTAATATCTAACAATTTCACAACAATACACACAAGTCTAAAGTAAAGGAATGGAATTAAGACTATATACATATTTGGAGAGAAATGTCAGAGTGGCATAGACTAAAACACAGTAGAATAGGATAAAATACAGTACATACAGTTGAAGTCGGAAGTTTACATACACTTATGTTGGAGTCATTAAAACGTGTTTATCAACCACTCCACAAATTTCTTGTAAACAAACTACAGTTTTGGCAATTCGGGTTAGGACACCTACTTTGTGCATGACACAAGTCGTTTTTCCAAAAATTGTTTACAGACAGATTATTTAACTTATTATTCACTGTATCACAATTCCAGTGGGTCAGACGTTTACATACACTAAGTTGACTGTTCTTTTAAACAGCTTGGGGGAAACAATTAAATGATGWCATGGCTTTAGAAGCTTCTGATAGGCTAATTGACATAATTTGAGTCAATTGGAGGTGTACCTGTGGATGTATTTCAAGGCCTACATTTAAACTCAGTGCCTCTTTGCTTGACATCATGGGAAAATCAAAAGAAATCAACCAAGACCTCAGAAAAACAATTGTAGACCACCACAAGTCTGGTTCATCCTTGGGAGCAATTTCCAAATGCCTGAAGGTACCTCGTTCATCTGTACAAACAATAGTGCACAAGTATAAACACCATGGGACCACACAGCCGTCCTACCGCTCAGGAAGGAGACGTGTTCTGTCTCCTAGAGATGAACGTACTTTGGTGCGAAAAGTGAAAATCAATCCCAGAACAACAGCAAAGGATGTTGTGAAGATGCCGGAGGAAACTGGTACAAAAGTATCTATATCCACAGTAAAATGAGTCCTATATCGATATAACCTGAAAGTCCGCTCAGCAAGGAAGAAGCCATGCTCCAAAACCGCCATTAAAAAAAGCCAGACTACGGTTTGCAACTGCACATGGGGACAAAGATCGTACTTTTTGGAGAAATGTGCTCTGCTCTGATGAAATAAAAATAGAACTGTTTGGCCATAATGACCGCCGTTATGTTTGGAGGAAAAAGGGGGAGGCTTGCAACCCGAAGAACACCATCCCAACCGTGAAGCACAGGGTGGCAGCATAATGTTGTGGGCGTGCTTTGCTGCAGGAGGGACTTGTGCACTTCACAAAATAGATGGCATCATGAGGAAGGACAATTATGTGGATATATTGAAGCAACATCTCAAGACATCAGTCAGGAAGTTAAAGCTTGGTCGCAAATGGGTCTTCCAAATGGACATTGACCCCAAGCATACTTCCAAAGTTGTGACAAAATGGCTTAAGGACAACAAAGTCAAGGTATTGGAGTGGCCATCACAAAGCCCTGACCTCAATCCTATAGAACATTTGTGGGCAGAACTGAAAAGACGTGTGCGAGCAAGGAGGCCGACAAACCTGACTCAGTTACTCAAGCTCTGTCAGGAGGAATGGGCCAAAATTCACCCAACTTATTGTGGGAAGCTTGAGGAAGGCTACCCGAAACGTTTGACCCAAGTTAAACAATTTTAAAGGCAGTGCTACCAAATACTAATTGAGTGTATGTAATCTTCTGACCCACTGGGAATGTGATGAAAGAAATAAAATCTGAAATAAATCATTCTCTCTACTATTATTCTGACATTTCATGTTCTTAAAATAAAGTGGTGATCTTAACTGACCTAAGACAGGGATTTTTTACTAGGATTAAATGTCAGAAATTGTGAAAAACAGAGTTGAAATGTATTTGGCTAAGGTGTATGTAAACTTCTGACTTCAACTGTACATATGAGATGAGTTATGCAAAATATGTAAACATTAAAGTGACTAATGTTCCATTTTAAAGTGGCCAGTGATTTCAAGTCTATGTATATAGGCACAGCTAGTGATGGCTTTTTAACAGTCTGATGGCCTTGAGATAGAAGCCTTTTTTCAGTCTCTCGGTCCCAGCTTTCATGCACCTGTACTGACCTTGCCTCCTGGATGATAGCGTGGTGTAAAGGCAGTGGCTTGGATGGTTGTTGTCCTTTATGATCTTTTTGGACTTCTCGTTGTCACGAGAAGTCCACAAGGTCGGGTCCTGTAGGTGTCCTGGGGGGCAGGTAGTTTGCCCCTGGTGATGCGTTGGGCAGACTGCACCACCCTCTGGAGAGCCCTGCGGTTGCGGGCGGTGTAGTTGCCGTACCAGGCAGTGATACAGCCCGACAGGATGCTCTCAATTGTGCATCTGTAAAAGTTTGTGAGGGTTTTAGGTGCTAAGCCAAATATAATGAACCCCGGTTATTACTTCTTACTTGTCATACATTTATTGTTTTAGAAACATTACAAAGCATACTCATCCATGTTTTTGTTTTGTTGTGTTGGTGTAATTGTAGCTCCAAAAAATATTTGGGCCGGTAGAAAATCTGAGTGTCTGGTAGATTTATTTTTATTTTTATCTACCTGCCACAGTGGCTGGTGGACCAAAAAGTTCATTTTAGGCTCGGGTCTGAACTGATAATGGGTATCGTTAGGCAGGCTTTTATTCAAGCCCAGCAATAACTACAATTCAAGTAATCAACTAATCGTGGTTTTCAAATCGCCAATTTTGATCACTGTGTTAGAGCTGGGTTGGAACAAAAGCCTGCACACGCTGCAGTCTATCAGCACTAGAATTGCCCATCCCTGAACCCTAGCCCCTGTCAACATGCCAAGTGGAACAAGTGAATGAGGGATCTGATGAATGAAGGGATGAAGTGAATGAGTGTCGAGGACAAAGGAGAGCAGGTATAGGATGAATGGTGCATTGTGGGAAGGCAATATCGCGTGTTGGAGTGATGCAGCGTGGGTATTCTGTTACAGCCAGGGTCAGAAGGCATGCATTAATAAGTCATGTAGCTTCTGTAACCTACAGACCGGTGGCTATGTAGCATAGGTAGGAGGAAGAACATTAACATTCTGGATGATAAAACTCTGTGTCTGTGCTAACGTTCCCCACTCCCAAAGTGATAGAAGGCAGTTTTAAGCATCTGTGATAAGGACCATGACACCGTGACACTGGTTTATCTGTTGTTATCTTTGTGGTCTGTCTGTAGTTATCTCAGCCTGTGGCCCTATGGCCCTGGAAACAGACCTGGCTGCTATTTCTGCCTCATTCACTTCGACACCAGCTGTCTGAAGCTGCAGATTACATAGTGGGCTGTAGAGGACGTGTGGAAAGATGGGCAAAAGAATGGAGGTATATTGTAGTGTAGTTCTATTACTGGAGGCAGTGTCAGTGTGTGTGTATAATTTAGTGGTGTGGGATTAGGTCATGGATAAATAGGGTGTCGTGTCTGAGATGAGACCCACACCACATGGTCCACACCACAGTGACACAGCAACGAGGAAGTGACGGCTGAGAGGGGGAGGGGCTTACTGGACCAGGTGGCAGACTGGACAGAAAACAACATAAAGGCTCTCTGACATCATGTCCACTATTCTATTCGCATCTCATTATTCCATTCTCATACTTCTATTCTAGATTTCCCGATAACTTCATCTATTCATGTCTTTAGCTCTTTCACTCCAAGAACACCTTATTTAACCAGAACCATGCCTAACCCACCTAGGCATACACAAGGACAACAGTCAACAACAAAATCAGGGAAACGGAGAACAATGGCAGAGTAGAAATTGTGTATTTTACATGGGGTCAATAGCCCTTGGAAAGAAAGTCTGCAGTGAAGTGACTAGCCAGTGTTTACAGTAGACCTATTTCTTTTAAGATGGACA
This sequence comes from Salvelinus sp. IW2-2015, assembly GCF_002910315.2. Classification (NCBI taxonomy): domain Eukaryota; kingdom Metazoa; phylum Chordata; class Actinopteri; order Salmoniformes; family Salmonidae; genus Salvelinus; species Salvelinus sp. IW2-2015. The sequence continues at coordinate 27,510,019 of NC_036842.1, forward strand.
TCCCCATTGTTAGGGTGTTTCCATAGTTCCACAGCAGGATGTGTGGCCCAGATGTTAGTCAAAGTCTAAATGTTCTAGTTTTTGTAGATCTCTCTCTATTGGAGAATGGATACCTCAGCACTAAGGTCATGTCTAATTTTGTGGGACTGACTGAGTACTCTCCCTTTATCTTGCCTTTTCTCTCTCTAACACACACTCTCTCTCTCTCTATCTACTCTCTCCCCCCTCTATCTAAGTCTTTCTCTCCCTCTGTCACTCACACTCAGCATACAGTTTGTTGGCTGATGTAAACCACTCAGGTCATGTGTGGCATGCTGTTGATTACTGTGTGTGCTTGCCTGCGTACATGCATGCATGTGGCGTGTGTGTGTGTGAGAGAGAGAGAGCGCCCATACAGACACATCTGTTTTACATTGAGATATTAACATATGAGTGAGTGTATGTAGTCTTCCAGTAAGCAAAATTATGTCGAAAATACGTCTTTCCAGTTTCAGTTCTGAATGAAAGTTGAAAATACATATTTTCTGGATGTTGAAAACATGTATTTTCAGGATGATGAAATTAAGTTTGTTTTCAGTTCTGAATGAATGTTAAGAAGACATCATTTACAGAAATTGAAAATATGTATTTTTTGGTCATTGATTCCATGGCTAAATTTCAACTGCACATACAGTACCAGTCAAAAGTTTGGACACACCTACTCATTCAAGGGTTTTTCTTTATTTTTACCATTTTCTACATTGTAGAATAATAGTGAAGACATCAAAACTATGAAATAATATATGGAATCATGTAGTAGCTAAAAAAGTGTTAAACAAATCAAAATATATTTTATATTTGAGATTGTTCGAAGTAGCCACCCTTTGCCTTGATGACATCTTTGCACACTCCTGGCATTCTCTCAACCAGCTTCACCTGGAATGCTTTTCCAACAGTCTTGAAGGAGTTCCCACATATGCTGAGCATTTGTTGGCTGCTTTTCCTTCACTCTGCCATCCAACTCATCCCAAACCATCTCAATTAAGTTGAGGTCGAGTCATTGTGGAGGCCAGGGCATCTGATGCCAGTACTCCATCACTCTCCTTCTGGTCAAAAAAGCCCTTACACAGCCTGAGCTGTGTTATGGGTCATTGTCCTGGGGAAAACAAATGGTAGTCCCACTAAGCGCAAACCAGATGGGATGGCGTATCGCTGCCAGAATGCTGTGGTAGCCATGCTGGTTAAGTGTGCCTTGAATTCTAAATAAATCACACAGTGTCACCAGCAAAGCACCCCCACACCATCACACGTCCTCCTCCATGCTTCACGGTGGGAACCACACATGCAGAGATCATCCGTTCACCTACTCTGGATCTCACAAAGACACGACGGTTGGAACCAAAATCAGACCAAAGGACAGATTTTCCACCGTCTAATGTCCATTGCTCGTAGTTTCTTGGCCCAAGCAAGTCTCTTCTTATTGCTGTCCTTTAGTAGTGATTTCTTTGCAGCAATTGGACCATGAAGGCCTGATTCACACAGTCTCCTCTGAACAGTTGATGTTGAGATGTGTTTAGTACTTGAACTCTGTTATTTGGGCTTCACTTTCTGAGGCTGGTAACTCTAATGAACTTATCCTCTTTAGCAGAGGTAACTCTGGGCCTTCCTTTCCTGTGGCTGTCCTCATGAGAGCCAGTTTCCTCATAGCGCTTAATGGTTTTTGCAACTGCACTTGAAGAAACGTTCAAAGTTCTTGACATTTTCCGGATTGACCTTCATGTCTTAAATTAATGATGGACAGCTTGTTTGAGCTGTTTCTGCCATAATATGGACTTGGTCTTTTACCGAATAGGGCTATCATCTGTATACCAACCCTACCTTGTCACAACACAAACTGATTGTTTCAAACGCATTAAGAAGGAAGAAAATTCCACAAATTAACTTTTAACAAGGCCACACCTGTAATTGAAATGCATTTCAGGTGACTACTCATCCAAATCAAATCAATTTTATTCGTCACATTCTCAAATACAACAGGGTGTAGAGACCTTACTGTGAAATGCTTACTTACAAGAACTTAAACAACAGTGCAGTTGAAGAAATAGAGTTAAGAAAAATATTTACTAAATCAAATCAAATCAAAAGTAACACAGTAGAATTACAGTGGCAAGAAAGTATGTGAACCCTTTGGAAATACCTGGATTTCTACATAAATGGGTCATAACATTTGATCTGATCTTTCATCTAGGTCACAATAATATACAGTTGAAGTTGAAAGTTTACATGCACTTAGGTTGGAGTCATTAAAACTCGTTTTTCAACCACTCCACAAAATGTCTTGTTAACAAACTTAAGTTTTGGCATGTCGGTTAGGACATCTACTTTGTGCATCATTTTTCCCAACATGTTGTACAGACAGATATTTTCACTTATAATTCAATGTATCACAATTCCAGTGGGTCAAGAAGTTTACATACCACTCAATTAGTATTTGGTAGCATTGCCTTTAAATTGTTTAACTTGGTCAAATGTTTCGGTAGCCTTCCTCAAGCTTCCCTTAATAAGTGAATTTTGGGCCATTCCTTCTGACAGAGCTAGTGTAACTGAGTTAGGTTTGTAGGCCTCCTTGCTCGCACACGCTTTTTCAGTCTGCCCACAACTTTTCTATGGGATTGAGGTCAGGGCTTTGTGATGGCCACTCCAATACTTGACTTTGTTGTCCTTAAGCCATTTTGCAACAACTTTGGAAGTATGCTTTAGGTCATTGTCCATTTGGAAGACTCATTTGCGACCAAGTTTAACTTCCTGACTGATTGTCTTTAAGATGTTGCTTCAATATATCTACATAATTGTCCTTCCTCATGATGCCATCTATTTTGTGAAGTGCACAAACCCTCCTGCAGCAAAGCACCCCACAACATTATGCTGCCACCCCGTGTTTCACGGTTGGGATGGTGTTCTTTTGCTTGCAAGCCTACCCCTTTTTCCTCCAAACATAACGATGGTCATTATGGCCAACAGTTCTATTTTTGTTTCATCAGACCAGAGGACATTTCTCCAAAAAGTACGATATTTGTTCCCCATGTGCAGTTGCAAACCGTAGTCTGGCTTTTTTATCGCGGTTTTGGAGCAGTGGCTTCTTCCTTGCGGAGTGGCCTTTCAGGTTATGTCGATATAGGACTCGTTTTACTGTGGATATAGATACTTTTGTACCTGTTTCCTCCAGCATCTTCACAAGGTCCTTTGCTGTTGTTCTGGGATTGATTTTCACTTTTCGCACCAAAATACGTTAATCTCTAGGAGACAGAACACGTCTCCTTCCTGAGCGGTATGACGGCTGTGTGGTACCATGGTGTTTATACTTGCGTACTATTGTTTGTACACATGAACGTGGTACCTTCAGGCGTTTGGAAATTGCTCCCGAGGATGAACCAGACTTGTGGAAGTCTACAATGTTTCTTCTGAGGTCTTGGCTGATTTCTTTCTATTTCCCCATGATGTCAAGCAAAGAGGCACTGAGTTTGAAGGTAGGCATTGAAATACATCCACAAATACATCCTCCTGTCAGAAGCTTCTAAAGCCATGACATCATTTTCTGGAATTTTCCAAGCTGTTTAAAGGCACAGTCAACTTAGTGTATGTAAACTTCTGACCCACTGGAATTGTGATACAGTGAATTATCAGTGAAATAATCTGTAAACAATTGTTGGAAAAATTACTTGTGTCATACACAAAGTAGATGTCCTAACCGACTTGCCAAAACTATAGTTTGTTAGCAATAAATGTGTGGAGTGGTTGAAAAACGAGTTTTAATGACTGTGTGTATGTAAACTTCTGATTCCAACTGTACAAACACAGTCTGCTTAAACTAATAACACACAAACAATTATACGTTTTCATGTCTGTATTGAACACACTGTGTAAACATTCACAATGCAGGGTGGGAAAAGTATGTGGACCTTTGGATTTTCTAACTGGTTGACCCTCTTTTGGCAGCAATAACCTCAACCAAACGTTTTCTGTAGTTGCGGATCAGACTTGCACAACAGTCAGGAGGAATTTTGGACCATTCCTCTTTACAAAACTGTTTCAGTTCAGCAAATTTCTTGGGATGTCCGGTGTGAACTTCTCTCTCGAGGTCATACCACAGCATCTCAATCGGGTTGAGGTCAGGACTCTGACTGGACCACTCCAGAAGGTGTATTTTCTTCTGTTGAATCTATTCTGTTGTTTATTTACTTCTTTGTTTTGGGTCGTTGTCCTGTTGCATCACCCAACTTCTGTTGAGCTTCAATTGGCAGACAGATAGCCTAACATTTCCCTGCAAAATGTCTTGATAAACTTGGGAATTCATTTTTCCGTCGACGATAGCAAGCTGTCCAGGCCCTGAGGCAGCAAAGCAGCCCCAAACAATGATGCTCCCTCCACCATACTTTACTGTTGGGATGAGGTTTTGATGTTGGTGTTGTCGTGACGTTGTATTAGTTAATGTGGCGACTGTTGCTCATCGAATGATTACAAGTTTCTAATTACGTGATTAACTGAATCAAGCAATTATTAACTCATTAACCTGGGGCACCATGGGAAAACTAGTTTTTATTGAGTTTCTATTTCCCAAATTAACTCAAAGAATATCAGAATATCGATTTTACCACAGCCGCTAATTAACCAGTTGCCTCTAACAGTTTCGTTCTGAACGTCGTATAGCCCGGGATTCTGCACGGACCCGGGTCTCACTAATGAATTCGCACCACACCAGTCTTAGTTGAATGTTTATTTACTAAAAAGCTAAAATGATGATAAAAGATACACATACACAAAAACATATTCTAGGCTATTGATTAGAACTTAGTATAACGGGCCAACACACTAGGTCGCGTGTTACCCAGAATGGGGATTTAAGAGAGAGAGAAAGAGAGAAAGTACAAGAGGAATATACATTTGGGTGAAATTGTCAGCTATGCTCATTCTAACCCTAGCCTTGCCCCAAACTGCCGCTGTTATGAGTCAGAATATAATGATGTATTTACTTGTGGAGGTTCTCCGTGGATTTTCCCGCGTGGACCGTTCAAGCTGCTCAATGACGCACTTCTCCTGCGCACCTCTCTAGGTGTCCTCACGACACGATGTCCGTGTCCTTTGGCTTTACTGGCCTGTTCCTTTGTCCCTCGCTCTGGAAGGGGTCTTCGGAGGACAGATAGCTCTAGCTCAGAGCTCACAGCGTAAAGATGAAAGAGTGTAGATACCACGATTCGATGGGGAGTGGAGGCTAGGTGGTTCGGCTTGAATACACCCGCTTAGACACGCTACTCATCTGTAGCTTGGGTAGAAAAAGATTTCTTTGTCTTCAACTTGTTGCGTTTTGGGTTCGTTGACCTTTTAGACCTTTGGCTGCAGCTCGGGTCACTTAGTCATGTATGTTAATTCTGCACTCACAGGTTTTATACCCTTGGGTCAGAAGTGGGCGTAACCRCCTTCAGGGCAATTCTCTGGGCGTACCGAGTTTGAGGGGCAAGGTATAGATTTGACTCAAATCCAATTTTAGACAACTAACTTCACATTTCATCTTTTCCGAAACATTCTCTTTGATTTGGACATTTTCCACACAACGTACAATGTATAAACATCAAGCATATACGAGGAAAACTCTTAACGTTACAATGTTTTCATAATAACGTMATCTATTAACCTTTAATAACAAAACAAAAATGACATACATTTTCATATTCCATCTATCGTCATGACCACCATTGTAGTTGACGGAAACCATTGTTCCAAAGTCCCTTTATTGCATGTTTAAAGTTCTGAGGCTGGTTCTCCATAGTGAGAGGGAATGTTTTCTGTGGACACAGAATTACCATGGGTGTGAGGGGTCATAAAACCCCCACATCTTCAGACCCCTAGATCTCTCCTCATCTGTTGGGGTTGAGAGATAATCTGTAGGGTTGTGGTCTCCTGTAACCTGACCTGATCAGGACAGTCATGACAGTGTGCTGTGCCTTTTTTTCTCCACACATAGGGTTGTATCTTCCTTCCAAACAACTCAACTGTAGTTTCATCTGTCCACAGAATATTTTGCCAGTAGTGCTGTGGAACATCCAGCTGCACTTTTGCAAACTTCAGATGTCCAGCAATATGTTTTTGGACAGCAGTGGCTTCTTCCGTGGTGTCCTCCCATGAACACCATTCTTGTATAGTGTTTTACATATCGTAGACTCGTCAACAGAGATGTTAGCATGTTCCAGAGATTTCTGTAAGTCTTTAGCTGACACTCTAGAATTCGTCTTAACCTCATTGAGCATTCTGCACTGTGCTCTTGCAGTCATCTTTGCAGGACTGCCACTCCCAGGGAGAGTAGCAACAGTGCTGAACTTTCTCCATTTATAGACAATTTGTATTACCGTGGACTGATGAGCATCAAGGCTTTTAGAGATACTTTTGTAACCCTTTCCAGCTTTATGCAAGTCAACAATTCTTATTCTTAGGTCTTCTGAGATCTCTTTTGTTTGAGGCATGGTTCACATCAGGCAATGCTTCTTGTGAATAGCAAACTCAAATTTTGTGAGTGTTTTTTATAGGGCAAGGCAGCTCTAACCAACATCTCCAATCTCGTCTCATTGATTGGACTCCAGGTTAGCTGACTCCTGACTCCAATGAGCTTTTGGAGAAGTCATTAGCCTAGGGGTTCACATACTTTTCCCAACATACACTGTGAATGTTTAAATTATGTATTCAATATAGACAAGAAACATACAATAACACACTGTTTGTCTATTGTTGTGACTTAGATGAAGATCAGCGAGTAGCAGCAGTGTAAAAGCAGGGGGGGGGGGGTTAATATAAATAGTCCGGGTGGCCATTTGATTAATTGTTCAGCAGTCTTATGGCTTGGGGGTAGATGCTGTTAAGGAGCCTTTTGGACCTAGACTTATCACTCCGGTACCGCTTGCCATGCGGTAGCAGAGAGAACAGTCTATGACTTGGGTGACTGGAGTCTTTGACAATTTTTTGGGCCTTCCTCTGACACCGCCTGGTATATAGGTCCTGGGTGTCAGGAAGCTTGGCCTCTGATGTAAGGGTACCCTATGTAGCGCCTTACCGTCAGATACCGAGCAGTTGCTATACCAGGTGGTGATGCAACCGGTCAGGATGCTCTCGATGGTGCAGCTGTATAACTTTTAGAGGATCTGAGGACCCATGCCAAATCTTTTCAGTCTCCTAAGGGGAAAAGGGTGTTGTCGTTCCCTCTTCACAACTGTCTTGGTGTGCTTGGACATTGTTAGTTCGTTGGTGATTTGGAACCCAAGGAATTTGAAACTCTCATCCTGCTCCACTACAGCCCCGTCGATGTTAATGGGGGCTGTTCGGCCCCGCCTTTTCCTGTAGTCCACGATCAGCTCCTTTGTCTTGCTCACATTGAGGGAGAGGTTGTTGTCCTGGCACCACACTGCCAGGTCTCTGACCTCCTCCCTATAGGCTGTCTCATCGTTGTCGGTGATCAGGCCTCCCACTGTTGTGTCGTCAGCAAACTTAATGATGGTGTTGGAATCGTGCTTGGCCACGCAGTCGTGGGTGAACAACGGAGTACAGGAGGGACTAAGCACGCACCCCGAGGGGAACTGGTGTTGAGGATCAGCGTGGCAGATGTGTTGTTGCCTACCCTTACCACCTGGGGACGGCCCGTCAGGAATCCAGGATCAAGTTGCAGAGGGTGGTGTTTAGTCCCAGGTTCCTTAGCTTAGTGATGAGCTTTGTGGGCACTATGGTGTTGAACGCTGAGCTGTAGTCAATGAGCAGCAGGACAGTTTAATTCAGTAGAGTACAGTTTAGTTCAGTAGAGTACATTAGAGTAAAATAGGGTACAATACAGTACATTATACTGTACTATACTCTAAGGTACTGTGCTATACTCAACTTTTCTTTACTGTATTGTGCTGTCCAAACTTGTGAAATGTCTATGTTTGGGCCAAATCAAGGCCAGTCTGGATCGGACCAAATCTGAACCAATTATAGACGTCTATGTTTGGACCAAATATAGGCCGGTAGGACCGGACGACTCTGGACGTTGAAATCAAGACCGGACCAAATCTGAACCAAGCATATATGTTTGTTTGAGCCAAATCAAAGCTAGTTCAGACCGGACCAAATCTGAACCAAACATAGACGTCTATGATGGATTCAGATTTGTTCTGGACCGGACCAAAAATCTACATCCGTGGACGTTGAAATCAAGGCTGGTCCAGACAGGAGCAAAACAGTGGGCTGTGTGGGGGCTGTTCTTAGGAAATCAGCTACTCTAACTACAATATGTTCCAGCTGCTCTCTTGAAAATAAAGGAGAGCCGCACACTCTAGGAGCTCAGATGCAAAAATGTAATATCCAACGTTTCGACAGCCAAGCTGTCTTCATCAGGGTATAATCACAAACACTGCGGGATGACTCGTTTATATAGTGTCAAAAGACACACAGGTGTCTGTAATCATGGCCAAGAGTGGCCTAATATCATTGGTCAATTCTCAAATATTAAAATGCCATACAAAGAACAGCATACAAAAAACAAATGGATAGCATACGATCATAGATTCATTTTAGACTACACAAGCTTACAAACAATTACAATGGCAAAGTCACAAGAATGGCTTCAGATCAAAGTCTACGTTGAGACCGAAGGGAGCAAGGGTCTTTAAGTTAAAGATAAAACACACAATGAACAGAACAATAATCAGCTGTTTTACTAACTCCCAGGACGTATCCAGGGCTGGTTAGCTAGCTACAAAGACAGTGTAAAAGACCTTACCCAAGTCACTTCCAAGTAATGAACTAAGCCTGAGAAGTCAGTAACACTTAAGCACTTGATTGTCGTTGCCTCAGTATGTTTGATTAAATGAGATTGTCTTAACCTTAGAGAACGTCCTACAGTTATCAAAAGTTACAACAAAGGAGGACACTGGGTTTAGTAGTACAGTAAACACATGTCCCTGACTGCTACACCACAGCACAACCTGCTGTTAAAGACTGACATGAGGCCAGGTGAATTGAGGTACTTTAAATCCTCAATTAATCACTATTTGTAAGGTCTGAATTTCTCAATGTATCAATGTGCGAGAGTTTGACTTTCATTTATTAATCCAATCCCTTTATTTTATCCTGCTGGACCGGCACACCATATTTCCCTCTGGGATAATATATTAATAAAAATGTAATTGATTTATGTTGATTTGACCTTTGCGTGACCTCTATTGATCTGTGTCCCCTCGGTCAGATCTCCTTGGAGACGGAGCGTCTGGGGCCTCGTCGTGTGGAGGGGCTGAGGAGGGAGAATGAGGAGTGGATGAGGAAGGCTCACGCTGCCGTTCTCTCCATACAGGACCTTACCGTCAAGTTCTTTGAGACCACCGCCAGGGCTCAGAAAGGTAAGTTCACACACACACGCAAACTCTGTAGAGGCAAACATCATCCACAGAGCAGAGCAGCCCATAGACAGACTATTATACCGACACTCCCTCCGAGTCAGACCCTAATCTCCATGCTTTAAACTGCTTTGTCTAAACTCTTCCCCCAATCCCCAAAATCACCTTAACCCAACTATCAACTGGCTCACACTCTGGTTAAAACCTCAAACATATTTTGTCTACCTTTGGTCCTTTGTATTTAAAAAAAATCTGTGTGTGTTCCAGCGGTTTATGAGCGGATGCGTGTGGACCAGAGGAAGTTTGGCAAGGCGGCGTGGGCTGCAGCCTTGGACCGCATGGAGCGTCTGCAGTACGCCGTCTCCAAGGAAACACTGCAGCTGATGAGGGCCAAGGAGATCTGCCTGGAGCAGAGGAAACATGGCCTGAAACAGGAGGTACTACTACTACTAATAATACTACTACTACTACAGTACTACTACTATACTACTACTGTTATAAAAGTAATAAAGGAGATCTGACTGGAGCATAGGAAACATGGCCTGAAACAGGAGGTACTACTACTACAAGCACACTAGGTCGCGTGTTACCAGAATGGGATTAAGAGAGAGAGAAAGAGAGAAAGTACAAGAGGAATATACATTTGGTGAAATTGTCAGCTATGCTCATTCTAACCCTAGCCTTGCCCCAAACTGCCGCTGTTATGAGTCAGAATATTAATGATGTATTTACTTGTGGAGGTTCTCCGTGGATTTTCCCCGGTGGACCGTTCAAGTGGCTTCAATGACGCACTTCTCCTGCGCACCTCTCTAGGTGTCCTCACGACACGATGTCCGTGTCCTTTTGCTTACTGCCTGTTCCTTTGTCCCTCCTCTGGGAAGGGGTCTTCGAGGACAATAGCTCTAGCTCAGAGCTCACAGCGTAAAGATGAAGAGTGTAGAATACCACGATTCGATGGGAGTGGAGGCTAGTGGTTCGCTTGAATACACCCGCTTAGACACGCTACTCATCCGTAGCTTGGGTAGAAAAAATTTCTTTGTCTTCAACTTGTTGCGTTTTGGGTTCGTGACCTTTTAGACCTTTGGCTGCAGCTCGGTCACTTAGTCTAATCTGTTAATTCTGCACTCACAGGTTTTATACCCTCGGGTCAGAAGTGGGCGTAACCCCTTCAGGGCAATTCTCTGGGCGTACCAAGTTGAGGGGCAAGGTATAGATTTTACTCAAATCCAATTTTAGACAACTAACTTCACATTTATCTCTACGAAACATTCTCTTTGATTTGGACATTTTCCACACAACGTACAATGTATAAACATCAAGCATATACGAGGAAAACTCTTAACGTTACAATGTTTTCATAATAACGTAATCTATTAACCTTTAATAACAAAACAAAATGACATACAATTTTCATATTCCATCTATCGTCATGACCACCATTGTAGTTGACGGAAACCATTGTTCCAAAGTCCCTTTATTGCATGTTTAAAGTTCTGAGGCTGGGTTCTCCATAGTGAGAGGGAATGTTTTCTGTGGACACAGAATTACCATGGGTGTGAGGGTCATAAAACCCCCACATCTTCAGACCCCTAGATCTCTCCTCATCTGTGGGGTGAGAGATAATCTGTAGGGTTGTGTCTCCTGTAACCTGACCTGATCAGGACAGTCATGACAGTGTGCTGTGCCTTTTTTTCTCCACACATAGGGTTGTATCTTCCTTCCAAACAACTCAACTGTAGTTTCATCTGTCCACAGAATATTTTGCCAGTAGTGCTGTGGAACATCCAGCTGCACTTTTGCAAACTTCAGATGTCCAGCAATATGTTTTTGGACAGCAGTGGCTTCTTCCGTGGTGTCCTCCCATGAACACCATTCTTGTATAGTGTTTTACATATCGTAGACTCGTCAACAGAGATGTTAGCATGTTCCAGAGATTTCTGTAAGTTCTTTAGCTGACACTCTAGAATTCGTCTTAACCTCATTGAGCATTCTGCACTGTGCTCTTGCAGTCATCTTTGCAGGACTGCCACTCCCAGGAGAGTAGCAACAGTGCTGAACTTTCTCCATTTATAGACAATTTGTATTACCGTGGACTGATGAGCATCAAGGCTTTTAGAGATACTTTGTAACCCTTTCCAGCTTTATGCAAGTCAACAATTCTTATTCTTAGGTCTTCTGAGATCTCTTTTGTTTGAGGCATGGTTCACATCAGGCAATGCTTCTTTGAATAGCAAACTCAAATTTTGTGAGTGTTTTTTATAGGGCAAGGCAGCTCTAACCAACATCTCCAATCTCGTCTCATTGATTGGACTCCAGGTTAGCTGACTCCTGACTCCAATGAGCTTTTGGAGAAGTCATTAGCCTAGGGGTTCACATACTTTTCCCAACATACACTGTGAATGTTTAAATATAGTATTCAATATAGACAAGAAACATACAATAACACACTGTTTGTCTATTGTTGTGACTTAGATGAAGATCAGCGAGTAGCAGCAGTGTAAAAGCAGGGGGGGGTTAATATAAATAGTCCGGGTGGCCATTGATTAATTGTTCAGCAGTCTTATGGCTTGGGGTAGATGCTGTTAAGGAGCCTTTTGGACCTAGACTTATCACTCCGTACCGCTTGCCATGCGGTAGCAGAGAGAACAGTCTATGACTTGGGTGACTGGAGTCTTTGACAATTTTTGGGCCTTCCTCTGACACCGCCTGGTATATAGGTCCTGGGTGCAGGAAGCTTGGCCTCTGATGTAAGGGTACCCTATGTAGCGCCTTACCGTCAGATACCGAGCAGTTGCTATACCAGGTGGTGATGCAACCGGTCAGGATGCTCTCGATGGTGCAGCTGTATAACTTTTAGAGGATCTGAGGACCCATGCCAAATCTTTTCAGTCTCCTAAGGGGAAAAGGGTGTTGTCGTTCCCTCTTCACAACTGTCTTGGTGTTGCTTGGACATTGTTAGTTCGTTGGTGATTTGGAACCAAGGAATTTGAAACTCTCATCCTGCTCCACTACAGCCCCGTCGATGTTAATGGGGCTGTTCGGCCCCGCCTTTTCCTGTAGTCCACGATCAGCTCCTTTGTCTTGCTCACATTGAGGGAGAGGTTGTTGTCCTGGCACCACACTGCCAGGTCTCTGACCTCCTCCCTATAGGCTGTCTCATCGTTGTCGGTATCAGGCCTCCCACTGTTGTGTCGTCAGCAAACTTAATGATGGTGTTGGAATCGTGCTTGGCCACGCAGTCGTGGGAACAACGGAGTACAGGAGGGACTAAGCACGCCACCCGAGGGGAACTGGTGTTGAGGATCAGCGTGGCAGATGTGTTGTTGCCTACCCTTACCACCTGGGACGGCCCGTCAGGAATCCAGGATCAAGTTGCAGAGGGTGGTGTTTAGTCCCAGGTCCTTAGCTAGTGATGAGCTTTGTGGGCACTATGGTGTTGAACGCTAGCTGTAGTCAATGAGCAGCAGGACAGTTTAATTCAGTAGAGTACAGTTTAGTTCAGTAGAGTACATTAGAGTAAAATAGGGTACAATACAGTACATTATACTGTACTATACTCTAAGGTACTGTGCTATACTCAACTTTTTCTTTACTGTATTGTGCTGTCCAAACTTGTGAAATGTCATAGTTTGGGCCAAATCAAGGCCAGTCTGGATCGGACCAAATCTGAACCAATTATAGACGTCTATTTTGGACCAAATATAGGCCGTAGGACCGGACGACTCTGGACGTTGAAATCAAGACCGCGACCAAATCTGAACCAAGCATATATGTTTGTTTGAGCCAAATCAAAGCTAGTTCAGACCGACCAAATCTGAACCAAACATAGACGTCTATGATGGATTCAGATTTGTTCTGGACCGGACCAAAAATCTACATCCGTGGACGTTGAAATCAAGGCTGGTCCAGACAGGAGCAAAACAGTGGGCTGTGTGGGGCTGTTCTTAGGAAATCAGCTACTCTAACTACAATATGTTCCAGCTGCTCTCTTGAAAATAAAGGAGAGCCGCACACTCTAGGAGCTCAGATGCAAAAATGTAATATCCAACGTTTCGACAGCCAAGCTGCTTCATCAGGTATAATCACAAACACTGCGGGATGACTCGTATATAGTGTCAAAAGACACACAGGTGTCTGTAATCATGGCCAAGAGTGGCCTAATATCATTGGTCAATTCTCAAATATTAAAATGCCATACAAAGAACAGCATACAAAAAACAAATGGATAGCATACGATCATAGATTCATTTTTAGACTACACAAGCTTACAAACAATTACAATGGCAAAGTCACAAGAATGGCTTCAGATCAAATCTACGTTGAGACCGAAGGGAGCAAGGGTCTTTAAGTTAAAGATAAAACAACACAATGAACAGAACAATAATCAGCTGTTTTACTAACTCCCAGGACGTATCCAGGCTGGTTAGCTAGCTACAAAGACAGTGTAAAAGACCTTACCCAAGTCACTTCCAAGTAATGAACTAAGCCTGAGAAGTCAGTAACACTTAAGCACTTGATTGTCGTTGCCTCAGTATGTTTGATTAAATGAGATTGTCTTAACCTTAGAGAACGTCCTACAGTTATCAAAAGTTACAACAAAGGAGGACACTGGGTTTAGTAGTACAGTAAACACATGTCCCTGACTGCTACACCACAGCACAACCTGCTGTTAAAGACTGACATGAGGCCAGGTGAATTGAGGTACTTTAAATCCTCAATTAATCACTATTTGTAAGGTCTGAATTTCTCAATGTATCAATGTGCGAGAGTTTGACTTTCATTTATTAATCCAATCCCTTTATTTTATCCTGCTGGACCGGCACACCATATTTCCCTCTGGGTAATATTATTAATAAAAATGTAATTGATTTATGTTGATTTGACCTTTGCGTGACCTCTATTGATCTGTGTCCCCTCGGTCAGATCTCCTTGGAGACGGAGCGTCTGGGGCCTCGTCGTGTGGAGGGGGTGAGGAGGGAGAATGAGGAGTGGATGAGGAAGGCTCACGCTGCCGTTCTCTCCATACAGGACCTTACCGTCAAGTTCTTTGAGACCACCGCCAGGGCTCAGAAAGTCTACCACACACACACACACACACACACACACACACACACACACACACACACACACACACACACACACACACACACACACACACACACACACACACACACACACAACACACAC
>NC_036842.1:27525988-27546526 GCF_002910315.2 Salvelinus sp. IW2-2015
CACACACACACACACACACACACATATATAAGGCCTTTTCACACTGGCGTTGTTCTTCGCCCCGGGATATCTTAGCTCCAGGCTAGACTGGCCTGGGTTAGCGTAGCCTGTGTTCACATAAGTATTTGTTAACACTGGGCTAAACTTTAGCCCTGGCTAAGGATTCACACTTGTATACCCAAGCCCTGGGCTAACTGACAAACACAACATGCGACCAACATCTCTGACGCACAACCAATATTATAAGCAATTTATTAACACAATATTTCCTGTTGCTTCTAGCATTTGATTTCCAACAGTGATGCTTTGTATAAACTTTGCTGTCTGCCTGTCTGACATCGGAAACAATGTTTCACTTTTGAAATTCTATCTCGCTCCTGTACAGAGATTGCAGTGAATGAACGAGACGTCAACTTTTCTGATCCAGGCGAAATCATGCAACAATATTATTATCATGTATATATGCAATTAAATGTCAATAGAAAAGCTATGAAAACAGAGGAAAATGGATTGTTTGCTGCCCTTCCAGCTGTAGAGTTTGTAGCTTTAGTTGGCTAAGTGAGAAGACCTTAGCCAGCCTGCATAGCAACCATTTTTGTTAGGCATAGCAACCATTGTTTTTTCACTGATTTAAAGTATTTTGGTTTTTGTCCTCAGGATTAAATAGTATGAATTTACTTATCAAAATAACCTTCAGAACGCATTACAGGCCTCACAAGCATATGTAAATTGAGTGTCGCTTTTGTGATTGGACAGTGATCATTCTAGGTGTTGTTCTTGACACAGTTTCACACATGCTTTTTTGGCACTGTGTTTCTGGGACTAACCCCGAAAAGTCGGTACTAACCCTGCTCCGGAGCAGGACCAGCTAGTTCTGGGCTAAGGTTGGTGCTAGCCCCCTTTAGAATGTGCAAGTGTGAACTAGAGGTCGATCGAATAATTAGGGCCGATTTCAAGTTTTCATAACAATCGGAAATCGGTATTTTTGGACACCGATTTGGCAGATTTTTTTATTTTTATTTTTTACACCTTTATTTAATCTTTATTTAACTAGGCAAGTCAGTTAAGAACACATTCTTATTTTCAATGACGGCCTAGGAACGGTGGGTTAACTGCCTCGTTCAGGGGCAGAATGACAGATTTTTACCTTGTCAGCTCGGGGGATTCAATCTTGCAACCTTACAGTTAACTAGTCCAACGCTCTAACCACCTGATTACATTGCACTCCACGAGGAGCCTGCCTGTTACGCGAATGCAGTAAGCAAGTAAGTTGCTAGCTAGCATTAAACTTATCTTATAAAAAACAATCACTCAATCAATCATAATCACTAGTTAACTACACATGGTTGATTATTACTAGTTTATCTAGCTTGCCTGCGTTGCATATAATCGATGCGGTGCGTTATCGTTGCTCCAACGTGTACCTAACCATAAACATCAATGCCTTTCTTAAAATCAATACACAGAAGTATATATTTTTTAAACCTTTTATATTTAGCTAAAAAAATCCAGGTTAGCAGCAATATTAACCAGGTGAAATTGTGTCACTTCTCTTGCATTCATTGCACGCAGAGTCAGTGTATATGCAACAGTTTGGCCGCATAATTTGCCAGAACTTTACGTAATTATTACATAAAATTGAAGGTTGTGCACTGTAACAGGAATATTTAGACTTATGGATGCCACCCGTTAGATAAAATACGGAACGGTTCCGTATTTCACTGAAAGAATAAACTTCTTGTTTTCGAGATGATAGTTTCCGATTCGACCATATTAATACCTAAGGCTCGTATTTCTGTGTTTATTATGTTATAACTAAGTCTATGATTTGATAGAGCAGCTGACTGAAGCGTGTTAGGCAGCACAGGGCTCGTAAGCATTTATTCAAACAGCACTTTCGTGCGTTTTGCCAGCAGCTCTTTCGTTGTGCTTCAAGCATTGCGCTGTTTATGACTTCAAGCCTATAAACTCCCGAGATTAGGCTGTGTAACCATGTGAAATGCTAGCTAGTTAGCGGGGTATGCGCTAATAGCGTTTCAAACGTCACTCGCTCTGAGACTTGGAGTGGTTGTTCCCCTTGCTTTGCATGGTAACGCCGCTCGAGGTGGCTGTTGTCGATGTGTTCCTGTTCGAGCCCCGTAGGAGCGAGGAGAGGGACGGAAGCTATACTGTTACACTGGCAATACTAAAGTGGCTATAAGAACATCCAATAGTCAAAGGTTAATGAAATACAAATGGGATAGAGAGAAATAGCCTATAATAAACTACAACCTAAAACTTCTTACTTGGAATATGAAGACTCATGTTAAAAGGAACCACCAGCTTTCATATGTCTCATTTCGAGCAAGAACTTAAACGTTAGCTTTTTTACATGCACATATTGCACTTTTACTTTCTTCTACAACAACTTTGTTTTTGCATATTTAAACCAAATTGAACATGTTTCATTATTTATTTGAGGCTAAATTGATTTTATGGATGTATTATATTAAGTTAAAATAAGTTTCATTTCAGTATTATTGTAATTGTCATATTACAAATACATTTAAAAAAATCAGCCGATTAACTTCTTATGGCTGCAATCCCGGTAACGGGATGATATGACAACAGCCAGTGAAAGTGCAGGGCGTCAAATTCAAAAACACAGAAATCTCATAATTAAAATTCCTCAGACATAAATGTGTCTTATACCATTTTAAAGTAATCTTGTTGTTAATCCCACCAAAGTGTCCGATTTCAAATAGGCTTTTCAGCGAAAGCACTACAAACGATTATGTTAGTCACACCAAACCACAATAAACACAGCCATTTTTCCAGTGAAAGATAGCAGTCACAAAAAGCAGAAATATAGCTAAAATTAATCACTAACCTTTGATGATCTTCATCAGATGACACTCATAGGACTGCATGTTACACAATACATGCATGTTTTGTTTGATAAAGTTCATATTTATATTTAAAATTCTGAGGTTACATTAGCGCGTACAATTCACTATTTCCAAAAACAATCCAGTGATAGTGCATAGCCACATCGTTTCAACAGAAATACTCATCATAAATGTAGATGATAATACAAGTTATACACATGGAATTATAGATATACCTCTCCTTAATGCAACCGCTGTGTCAGATTTCAAAAAAACTTTACGGAAAAAGCAAACCATGCAATAATCTGAGACGGAGCTCAGAACAAGAGTCAAATTAGCCGCCATGTTGGAGTCAACAGAAACCAGAAATACATGATAAATGTTTCCTTACCTTTGATGATCTTCATCAGAATGCACTCCCAGGAATCACAGGTCCACAATAAATGCTTGATTTGTTTGATAATGTCCGTTATTTATGTCCAATTAGCTACTTTGGTTATCGCGTTTGGTAAACAATTCCAAAGTCACAAAGCGCGTTCACTAAAACGTGACGAAATGTCCAAAAGTTCCGTAACAGTCAGTAGAAACATGTCAAACGATGTATTGAATAAATCTTTAGGATGTTGTTAACATACATCTTGAATAACGTTCCAACCGGAGAATTACATTGACTTCAAATGGAACAGAGCTGCCTCTCACGTGAACGCGCGTGGTGAATGCATGGTCACCTCATGGCAGTGGTTACTCATTCCAGTCTCCTTTGGCCCCCCTTCACAGTAGAGTCATCAGACAAAGTTCTATTGACTGTTGACATCTAGTGGAAGCCGTAGGAAGTGAAAACTCATCCATATCTCGCTGTAATTTCAATGGGAGCTTGGTTGAAAATCTACCAGCCCCAGCCTCAAAAATCCAAACAGGAAGTGTTTTTTGCAGGAAGTGTTTTTTTCTATTATACTCAAAGACATAATTCAAACAGTTTTATAAACTTCAGAGTGTTTTCTATCCAATACTAATAATAATATGCATATATTAGCAACTATGACTGAGGAGCAGGCCGTTTACTCTGGGCACCTCTGTGCACCTCTGTGCACCTTTCATCCAAGCTACTCAATACTGCCCCTCCAGCCATAAGAAGTTAATCGGGATCGTCTTTTTTTGGGCCCCCAATAATTGGTATCGGTATCGGCGTTGAAAAATCATAATCGGTCGACCTCTAGTGTGAACACTCCCTTATCCCTGGGCTAAAATCTCCCTTAGCCCCAGGCTAAGGTGCAGTGTGAACACGCCTATAGAGAAACACACAGAGAAACACATAAACACACACAAACTCTGTACAGACAAACTCCAGAGACATGAATTATCCAGATGGCAGATCACCCCCTCAGTCAGACCATAATCTCCAGGCTTTAAACTGCTCTCCCAGAATCCCCAAACTAACCATAACCCAACTATCCACTGGCTCCACACTGACTACAAAGTCTATAACTATTCCCAAACATGTAAATCATTTGTTTTTGTCTCCAGCTTAGGCAGTACAGACCCCTAGAAATCAGCAGATAGCCCTCTAGTGGTGAAAGTAAGAACTGACTAAAATGCACAGAGGGGTATTCTGTCAAGGACATATCTTGTAAAAACAATATATATATAGAGGCATACTAAGACAAAATAAATGTGACATGGTGTGCAAATGATAACACATACGTGCCTGTTGTGTTCTGTTTAAGCAAATAAACGCCCAAGCTATTGAAGTTTTACAGTAATTGTTCTGTGGGTGTGTGTGTGTTGCAGCGGTGTATGAGCGGATGCGTGTGGACCAGAGGAAGTTTGGCAAGTCGACGTGGGCTGCAGCTGTGGACCGCATGGAGCGTCTGCAGTACGCCGTCTCCAAGGAAACGCTGCAGTTGATGAGGGCCAAGGAGATCTGCCTGGAGCAGAGAAAACACAGCCTGAAAGAGGAGGTATTACTCCTATATTACAGTACTACAACTAATACTATTACTATACTACTACTGTTATTATAGTAATAAATAGTCAACTGATGAGGGCCAAGGATATCTGCCTGAAGCAGAGGAAACACGGCCTGAGAGGGGAAGTACTGATAAATCTATATAGCATTTTTCAAGATGCTCAAAGCACATTGTATTGGGGAATCATGCCTCATCCACCACCAATGTGTATCACCTACCTGGGTGATGCCACGGCAGCCATTTTACACAAGATATCTCACCACACATCAGGTACACCAGGGTTGGGCAACTGGCGGCGGCCCCCCTTCTGAAGGCCCTCAGATCAATAAAACAAAAAAAAACTCAGTCGGGTCTCAAATATCTGTTGCAGTTAGAATAGTAGAATAACCAAGGTGCAATTTTGAAATGCACATGTGTGTACGCAGACCCGCCAGCAACTGCGGCCCTTCATGATGAGTTCAGATTTCTTGTGGCCCCCACTCCCATCAAAGTTGTCCATCCCTGATGTACACAATACTCTGATTCTCTGTCTGTGTTTCTGCCCATCTATGTCTGTCTGTCTCAGATGCAGAGCCTGCAGGAGGGAGAGAATGCCATGCAGCGGTTGGACCAGATGGAGGCGCTGTACTATGAGCTCCAGCTGCAGCTCTATGACATCCAGGCTGAGGTGCTGCGCTGTGAGGAACTGCTGCTCAACGCCCAGCTCACCAGCCTCCGCAGACAGATCACTGGTAATACTATGCACTGTATACCTGTTACTTCTAAGTAACATTCAGACTAGGAACTGCTGCTCAACGCCCAACTCACCATCCTCCCCAGACTACTATACATCTATACCTGTTATGTTAATGAACCACTAGACCTGTTCTAACTGCTCAGCTCCAAAGCCTCTGTAGAAACACTACTAGTGAGGTTATCTAACAGTGTACCTCTCTGCGCCCTTCCCTCCCCAGAGCGGCAGGACGAGGTAGTGTACTATGATGCGTATGAGAGTCCTGATGCCATGCGGAGGGTAGAGGACCCCTCGGCCTCTCTACCCCCCCTCAGAGACAAGCTCAGCCAGCTGCAGCAGAAGACCAGACAGCTAGAGGCACGCAGGGGACGCATCACCGCCAAGAAGGCCTACCTTAAAACCAAAAAGGTAATAATCAACCAATCACACGCTTAGCTCTGGACTTACTAACAAATCAAAGCCATGAAAGCCTACCTCGAAATCAAAAATATGTAGAAAAGTAAAACCAATACTTTCAATCCTCCTGTAATGTGTTGGCTGTAATATGTCTTGTTTATCTGTAACCAGGAGATCTGTATCATCAACCACAACCAGAAGATACAGCAACGCCAAGGTAGTAAGGACGACCAGACCCATCAAGCACTGCAACAGGTACACTGATATGTTTCATTAGTGTTTGTGTTGATTCTAGAGGTCGACCGATTATGATTTTTCAACGCCGATACCAATACCGATTATTGGAGGACCAAAAAAAGCCAATAACGATTAATCGGACGATTTTTATATATATATTTGTAATAATGACAATTACAACGTACTGAATGAACACTTTTATTATAACTTAATATAATACATCAATAAAATCTATTTAGTCTCAAATAAATAATGAAACATGTTCAATTTGGTTTAAATAATGCAAAAACACAGTGTTGGAGAAGAAAGTAAAAGTGCAATATGTGCCATGTAAAAAAGCAAATGTTTAAGTTCCTTGCTCAGAACATGAGAACATATGAAAGCTGGTGGTTCCTTTTAACATGAGTCTTCAATATTCCCAGTTAAGATGTTTTAGGTTTTAGTTATTAAAGGAATTATGACGCGTCGACTATTTATCTCTATACCATTTGTATTTCATACACCTTTGACTATTGGATGTTCTTATAGGCACTTTAGTATTGCCAGCCTAATCTCGGGGGTTGATAGGCTTGATAAATTGATAAGTCATAAACAGAGCTGTGCTTCATGCATTGCTAAGAGCTGCTGGCAAACGCAGTAAAGTGCTGTTTGAATAAATGCTTACGAGCCTGCTGCTGCCTATCACCGCTCAGTCAGACTGCGCCATCAAATATCAAATCATAGACTTAATTATAATAAACACACAGAAATACGATCCTTAGGTCATTTTTAATATGGTCAAATCCGTAAACTATTATTTCGAAAACAAAACGTTTATTCTTTCAGTGAAATACGGAACTGTTCCATATTTTATCGAACGGGTGGCAACCCTAAGTCTAACCCTAAGTCTAAATATTGCTGTTACGTTGCGCAACCTTCAATGTTATGTCATAATTATGTAAAATTCTGGCAAATTAATTACGGCCTTTGTTAGGAAGAAATGGTCTTCACACTGTTCGCAACGTGCCAGGCGGCCCAAACTGCTGCATATACCCTGACTCGGCTTGCACCGAACGCAAGAGAAGTGACACAATTTCCCTAGTTAATATATAACATTAATTTCTTTTAACTAAATATGCAGGTTTAAAAAAATATACTTCTGTTCATTGATTTTTAGAAAGGCATTGATGTTTATGGTTAGGTACATTTGTGCAACGATTGTGCTTTTTTCGCGAATGCGCTTTTGTTAAATCATCACCCGTTTGGCGAAGTTGAAGTAGGCTGTGATTCGATGATAAATTAACAGGCACCGCATTGATTATATGCAATGCAGGACAAGCTAGTTAACCTAGTAATATCATCAACCATGTGTGGTTAACTAGTGATTATGTGAAGATTGATTGTTTTTTATAGTTAGCTAGTTTAATGCTAACTAGCAACTTACCTTGGCTCCTTGCAGCCACAGGTCATTTTGATGCTGCACTCGCGTAACAGGTGGTCAGCCTGCCACGCAGTTTCCTCGTGGATTGCAACGTAATCGTCCATAATCGTTGTCCAAAAAGGCAGATTACCGATTGTTATGAAAACTTGAAATCGGCCCTAATTAATCGGCCATGCCTCTAGTTGATTCAGTGTTATGGGAATGATGGTGAATAGTTCCTCATCCTGTCTGTGTTTCTCCATAGCGAGGGGAGGAGCAGGAGGAAGAGGAAGAGGAGGAGAAGAGTAACGCCAGAATGAGTATGGATAGGTCGAGAACTCTGGACAGACTACGCAGCTTCAAACAGGTGAGAGGACACAGTTACTTCTGAATAACACAGTCTAAACCTCTCATGTTGAGTACATCTTAGGTTGACGCTGTGTTTAGACGCATGTTGTAACTTTTGTTTTTTTGTCTGTTGCAGCGTTTCCCTGGTCAGGTGACTCTGAAGTCCAGCAGACTGCGTATGTCCCACGGCCACTCTCGGAGGAAAACCTCCTCTCCCCTCTCCCCCGCGGGGAGGCCTGAGACCCTGGCTGCCAGTGTCCAAACAGACACTGTTGACCTCTCTGAGCTCTCTGCTCCTCCCTCTGATGCCTGTGGTCACCAGAGTGTCTCTCTAACCCCGCTAGGGGGCGCCACTGAGCCTCTCTCTGCCCCCTCTCTTCCTCCCCTCTCAGCGATCCCCTCCTCTGCCCCTCCACCTCCTCCCCCTCCTCCTCCCCCACCCGTTCCCTCCTTAGATGACCTCTCCAGTGAGGGAGTTGAGTGGTCTCACCCCACTAGCCCAGTCCGGCAGTCCAAGGCTGGGTCGGATTCAGAGCCTCTCCCCCTGGCTCCCTTCTCCCCACGTTTCTTTGACAGCAGTCAGCTGCAGACAGCCAGAAAGAAACTGAAGAAGACAGCCATGCTGGACTCCTCACAATGGAGGAGAGGTCAGACATGACAACATACTGTTACCTGGATTTTAAAGGAATATATCAGAATCATAACTTGACTAGATTTTTAACATTGTTCCATTCTCCCATCTCTCCAGCGAGTTCTCCCATGGACGAGGTCCTGAACTCCCTGAAGAGAGGCAGCTTCCACCTGCGTAAGGCTGAGCTGAGAGTCCTAGCCCCCGACCCAGACGATGACGAGAGCAACAACATCCTGGCCCAGATCCGGCAGGGTGTCCGGTTGAAGAAGGTGCGGACGCAGCCGGAACAGCAGCGGCACACCAAGGGCTTGTTCCCCCACTCTGCCGACGCTCTGACCCGTTCCATCCATGAAGCCCTGAGACGCATCAAGGAGGCTTCGCCTGAGTCTGAGTCTGAGGACGAAGGCCTGCCCTGCACCGACTGGGAGAACTAGATACAAGATACACACACCGGCACCGACTGGGACTCTGACCTTTGACCTCAGCCACTACCATCTACTATTTCTGGCTCCACATTGACAGACTGAAAGCTGAGTAGAGATGTTTCCTGAGTAGAGATGTTAATTATTTCTTACTATTTCTTCTCGTCTTTGTAATGGACCAATAGCCTTTGCTCCTGGTTTTCTGTGTTGTGCTGACTTCTCACGCTCTATATAGTCAAGCACTTTGAGAACCTAGTAATGAAAGTCACTATGTAAAAATAATTCCTTCACTCGATTCCTTCTTTTTCCTGGACCAAGCGGGGGAATAAGGCTCCTTGTCAGTGCACCGACTGGAGAGCTAGGGTTCTGGGATCCCTTTATATAGAATTAACTATGAGGTTGGAGAGGTTAGGTTGCTGGGGTGAGTTTGTTTTCCGTTTGACAGGATTGAGTGTTTCCTTTAATGTTAATTCAACCCCCCATAGAATAAAGTGTGATATTGTTTGGCTGGAACAAAATGCCTGCACTCACACCGTCCAGTCCTCTGCGGGTGAGCGTGGCAACCCCTGGTGTCGAGAAGTCATGATATTTTTCTCTGTAAAACCACTGCCCTTTAAAGTCAGCTGATCTGTCCAGTTCTACAAAGACAGGTGTCATTCATTCCATACTCTATATTCATATTCCATCATGACATGTGTTTCTGTTGATGGTTTTTAAAGTGTGCTTTTACCTTCTTTTTAAGGTCGTTTTCATTTAGAAAGGAGTTTCTTTTTCTTTTTTTCACCACTTTATTTTCACTGATATTATTCTTCATGAGTCCACTATTACCGTGGAGTCGCTTCACCTTATCTACGCCTGATTCTTCTATCTGTTGTATCTAAGAGTTGTCAAAACTTAAACTATTTCTATAGGAACAATCTGTGTTTACTGTAATGAATCATGTTGAAGAGAAAATGATGTACTGTTTGGAACTGAAGGACTGTGTGTACAACTGCTGTCCAAGTTGACATTTGGCCAGGTCAAAGGTGGTAGTACTGTATTTTTCCGGTCTTGAAAAACGCTCAGATAGAAATGTATGGTGCAGAACTGATATGATTGTCGGTCATGTAGAACAGGGATCTTGTCAGCTCTATTCATTATATTTCTATCTGTGTTTACCTCACTGAATCCACCAGTGGTATGGTACTGGTAACTAACCACAGTGAGTCAGTAGGCTGAGCATATGGGGCTCATGCTTCATGCTGTGTCTTCATGGCAAGTGGTCAAAACCCAATCATGTGACTTTCTGCAGCGTCCGCATATCTCTGACTGGGTTTCTAGTCTGAAGTGGCTTCTTCTCCTTCATCTGCACTGATCTATAAATGGTGGGTAGGTGACAGCAACACAGTAGAATGACTGAGGAATTAGCTTTTCACTGTAGATTTTTTTTAGTGCAGCTGTAGAGAAGTTTAGGAGTGTAGAGGCAGCCATTTTAGTTATATTGAGATGCCCCCTTCCTAGTCCTGTCTCATGGTCTCTAGACATATACAGGACAAACCTGTCTGTTGGAAAATCACTTTCATTTTTGTCAGTTTTCTTCATTGTATTTGGGGTCTTTAAATATTTTATACATGATTTGTAAAATCTTTTGTATTATTCATTTCCATCTCTTCTTTCTGTCTTTAGCTAACACTACAGTTTGACCTATGACCTTATGCATGTGGCTGGCCTGGTCTGATTTGAAGATGAGTCCGTCACTAGATAAGTGCAATATTATTATATTAAACTGAAATGTAATATATAATGTAATGAAATGTACATCCTGAAAATACATTGGCATGCTTAAAAACATCCTAAGTATTTATTGAGTAAAACAAGAATTTATAAAGCAATACCATACAAAATGTAAATGTGTTTTAATGTTTGTTTTTTTTGCCTTTTACTCTCGTTTTACTGTTATTGCATTCCTAACTGCTTTATATATCCCATTATATTTTTTCCCTTCAAAATAAAACCAAGTACCAAAATGTCTTCCTGTCCTGTTCTTTGACTTGGCATCACAGAGCCATTAGAACTCAACTCAGCCTTTGGCCAAACCAGACAGCCTTTTGTTGGGTCTAGTACATCATGCACATCCACATGAGGTCAACCACAAATAGTATTTCATAAAAATACAGCCAAACAATCCCCTTTTAGGCAGTGAGTGGATGTGATGTTATACAAGAAGCATCAGGACAGGAACTGAAGTGAGTGCAGATTAGAGAAAACAAGGAGGAACATTCAGATAGTGAAAAATGACAACCCTTCATTTGTTAAATTTTTTAAAACATTTTACTATAAACTCAATTACAATTGTTTAAGCATGTGGTATATTCATTTAAAATTATTACTCAAACATTATTCCCTTTCAAATTGTAGTACAGATCATAATTGAAAACGCCAACCAGCCCAGAAACCACATTCAAATCTCTCAAAGATACCAGAACCAACAAGCCCTTAATAGTGTTCTTCAGGTATACATAGTTTTATTTTTTATACATTATCACAGATTTTTGGCAATAGTAAACCCGACAAAAGTACCGTAGTTAGCTACCATTGATGCATCTTTGTACCAAAGGCAATGTCAGCAAAATTCATATTCTGTACAGGAAAACATTTGGCAAAAGGAAATAATGTCTCTGCAAACCACACCTGCTATGCACAAGGGTCTCTGTAAATCCATTTCCTTTTAAAATAGTTCAAAAATATTGCCCGTTTTTTTTTACACCAAAAAAAAAGAAGAAAAAATCTACCTTGACACCCACATACCAGACATGAAAATCATTAAGTTCAAAGAAAAATGTGTGTCATAAAGTTCTCAATCTGTGGTTATAATATATCTGGAATAATAAATTAAGGGAAAACATAGGAACCAATCAATCACTGCACTTCAAGTTGTAACAGAAACAAGGGGAGGGAAAATAAAGAAAAATCGTTTTGGATTCACCCAAACATTCAATTCCATTTTCACAAGTGCACTATAAATTTGTTATATTAGTATTTGTAATACAAAAGTTTATAGAAAGGAAAGACTTTTGTAGTAACTGCTGACCCAAACCCCAGCTTCTGGCCTTGGGTTGGCATTGTTCCCACCTTGTCTCTCCTTACATTTCCCAGAAGAGGAGGAAAATACCTGAAAGTGAGACTGAAATGTGTATTTTTACTCTTGACGCTCTCTCTTTATATTGCTCATTTAGTATATAGAAGGTTGTCCCAGATCGGTCCTCAATCTTGGACAAGATGCCACATTCTTCTTTAATCTCCATGGAAATGTTGTGATAGGAGGACATTAGGAGCATTTAATAACAAGGTCACTGGGAGGTCATCTGTCTGACCTGACCCTTAGTCCTAGCCCAGTGTTAGATGGAGCCTCGGAGCAAACGACCATAGAGTCCAGTGAAACGCTGTAAGGACCAGTGAGTACAACTGTCTACATCTCCATGACCTCATCTAATCGGACTGTCCATTTGGCTGACAATGATATCTCCATAGTAACCAGAGCAATAATAGTACTGTAGTAATAACTGAATAATAAAGTGGTATATGCAGAATAGTTAGAAAACAGACCTGAATGCATGACGGACAACAGCAAAGATTAAACAAACATCCACCAGCAACTCATCTGAACTTTGCACCAAATAAATATAGAAAATGAGGGCTTCCTATTTCTGTTAATAGTGTCTGTAATGGAAGAAAAACCCAAAGCAAAATAACCCACCATATTCAACGTCCTCTCCTATGGAATGCTAGCCAGACTTGGCAAAAAAAAAAGCAGAGAGAAAATAGATATTTGAGCAGCTTGTAGTCTGTAATGTGTAAAGAACATCCCACAGGGAGAGAGAAGAGATGGAAGGCAGGGCCCAAACAAAGCCTCGACAGGACCTCTGAAGTGTGTGTGTATAAAGTGTGTGAGTATGTTCATATAGTATACAGGTGTACCAGCAATATGTAGTGAACATTAGCCAAAACTAGAGAATCCAAGCGAGCAAGTCTATCTATTTACAATTATGTTCAAGCAGGTGGCATAATCAACACATGCTTGATTATGTGCATGTTAGTGTGAGTGAAGAATAATGACTGTATGTACTAATAACAGTGTGAATATTTTCATACAGTGCCCTCGTGCACTGACTACAATTCCTTCTCCAGTCACTATGTTATTATGGTGGTGATGGTGCTCCACTTGGGGGCTCTGTTGTAGCACATCTCTTGTCTCTTCTAGCTGCTGCTGTCCTCGATGAGTCTGGCTAGGCTGTCTCTGAGCTCTGTCAGCTCAAAGATCTTCCCGTCCAGCAGCTCCAGCAGGGACCGCAGACTCTTCCTGAAGGCCTCGCTCTCTAGCTGACTGCCCTCCAGACGCAGCTCTAACTCCCCCAGCTGGGTCTCCAACGTCTGGTTCCTCGCCTCAGTCTCCTGGGGGTGGGGTAGAGGGGGGGGATGTTGTGTTAATGTGTGCACACAGCAAACTTACTCATACAGTGGCTTGAAAAAATATTCATACCCCTTGGATTCTTCACATTTTATTGTGTTAAAAAGTGTGATTAAAAAGGTCCTGTGTGGCTCAGATGGTAGAGAGCATGGTGCTTGCAAAGTCATGGTTGTGGGTTGGATTCCCACGGGGACCAGTACAAATAACAAATGTATCCACTCACTACTATGTCGCTCTGGATAAGACGTTCTAAAACTTTGGGGGAGGGGGCCGTCCTAAACTGACATATGGAATTGTTTTCAAATGGTCATACTATGGATAATTTAGCTATTTGGTCCTACAATTCGAATTGTAGGACCCCTTTAAGTATCAATTACTTGGTAAAATATAGATTTTCTAAAGCCCATAGAAACACATCGAATAACATTCATAAATGGCAAAAAGTACAACAACAAACAATGAAATCCTAAGATACAAGGATAAAGTGTCTGTCCTAACAACATTATTATCCTTCATTTTTTTAAATCAAGCTGCCGGAAGTATTTTTGGGGCTGCAGATGTTTTGCCCGCACTGCAAAGGGCTATATCAGTCCGCTAATACAGGACTATTAAAGGCCCAGTGCACCATTTTTATTCAAAGATATCCAGTACCAGTCAAAAGTTTGAACACACCTACTCATTCAAGTACTACTCACTAATTTTTCTTTATTTTGACTATTTTCTACATTGTATAAAAATAGTGAAGACATCAAAACTATGAAATAACACATGGAATCATGTAGTAACCAAAAAAAAGTTAAATAAATCAAAATATATTATATAATTGAGATTCTTCAAAGCAGCCACCCTTTGCCTTGATGACAGCTTTGCACTCTTGGCATTCTCTCAACCAGCTTCATGAGGTAGTCACCTTGAATGCATTTCACTTAACAGGTGGGCCTTGTTAAAAGTTACATAGTGGAATTTCTTTCTTTCTTAATTCATTTGAGCCAATCAGTTGTGTTGGGACTAGGTAGGGGTGGTATACATTAGATAGCCCTATTTGGTAAAAGACGAAGTCCATATTATGGCAAGAACAGCTCAAATAAGCAAAGAGAAATGACAGTCCATCATTACTTTAAGACATGAAGGTCAATCAAAGTGGGACATTTCAAGAACTTTGAATGTTTCTTCAAGTGCAGTCGCAAAAACCATCAAGCGCTATGATGAAACTAGCTCTCATGAGGACCGCCACAGGAAAGGCAGTGTTACCTCTGCTGCAGAGGATAAGTTAATTAGAGTTAACTGCACCTCAGATTGCAGCCCAAATAAATGTGTCACAGAGTTCAAGTAACAGACACATCTCAACATCAACTGTTCAGAGGAGACTGCATGAATCAGGCCTTCATGGTCGATTTGCTGCAAAGAAACCACTACTAAAGGACACCAATAAGAAGAGACTTGCTTGGGCCAAGAAACACAACCAATGGACATTAGACCGGTGCAAATCTGTCTTTTGGTCTGATGAGTCCAAATTTGAGATTTTTGGTCCCATCCACAGTGTCTTTGTGAGACGCAGAGTAGGTGAACAGAAGATCTCTGCATGTGTGGTTCCCACCGTGAAGCATTTAGGAGGTGGTGCGATGGTGTGGTGGTGTTTTTGCTGGTGCCACTGTCCGTGATTTATTTAGAATTCAAGGCACACCAGCATGGCTACCACAGCATTCTGCAGAGATACGCCATCCCATCTGGTTTGCACTTAGTGGGACTATCATTTGTTTTCAACAGGACAATAACCCACCACACCTCCAGGCTGTGTAAGGGCTATTTGACCAAGAAGGATAGTGATGGAGTGTTGCATCAGATGACCTGGCCTCCACAATCACCTGACCTTAACCCAATTGAGGTGGTTTGACTTTCAAACACAGGTCCCTCAATTCAATACTGTAAGGTCCCTCAATTCAACACTTGACTGAGGGACCTTACATATGTTGTATGGGGGACAGAGGAAGAGGTAGTCATTCAAAAATCATCTCAAGCCCTATTATTTCACAGAGTGAGTCCATGTAACTTACTAGATTTTTACTCCTTTACTAAATTAGACTTGCCTGATCAAAATGGCTTAATACTTATGCAATGACTATATTTAAGTAATCAAATTTGTATATATCTTAAACATAGACATTGTCATTATAATATTTTGAGTAGATTGCTGACAAAAAAAGACAATTAAAATAATTTTAATCCCACTTTGTAACACAATAAAATGTGTAGAAATCCAAAGGGTCTGAATACTTTTGCAAGGCACTGTATAGACAAACACACAAAGACAAAACACACACCCACACTTATAAACACAAAGACAAACACGCACAAACCAACAAACACACACTGCAGTGAAAACAGATGTCTGAGGCCCAGTGTGGTGTGCAGTGCAATACAGTAGTGTTGTTCATTAGTCTCACCTGTAGTTTTTGTGTGAGCGATTCCTTCTGAATCTGGAACTCATTGGCACTCTCCACTTCCTCTTTCAACCTCTCTAGTTCCTGCAGGGAGGGAAAATATACAATCACAGGGCTCACATGTACGTTTTCTCCCTCACAAATACAGTTTACACACACACACACACACACACACACACACACACACACACACACACCACACACACACACAACCACACACACACACACACACACACACACACACACACACACACACACACACCTCCTCCTTGGCCTTTAATGCTGACTCCAGTTCTTCTATGGTCTGGTTGAGCTCAGTCTTCTGGGATTTGATGACTGGCGTCTGACCACTAACACACTCCAGCTCTGTCACCTGAGGACACACAGTGTTGGTAATCATATCATTTTTATGTTCTTTGTGTAACCATTCTGATCTGTTTGTGTAGTCTCTCTCTAGTATCCCTTTATAAAGTCAGTCTTACCCGTTTGTGTAGTCTCTAGTATCCCTTTATAAAGTCAGTCAGTCTTACCCGTTTGTGTAGTCTCTCTCTAGTATCCCTTTATAAAGTCAGTCTTACGAGTGTATGTAGTCTCTCTCTAGTATCCCTTTATAAAGTCAGTCTTATCCGTTTGTGTAGTCTCTCTCTAGTATCCCTTTATAAAGTCAGTCTTACACGTGTATGTAGTCTCTCTCTAGTATCCCTTTATAAAGTCAGTCTTACGCGTGTATGTAGTCTCTCTCTAGTATCCCTTTATAAAGTCAGTCTTACGCGTGTATGTAGTCTCTCAGCCTCCTCCTGGTAAGCAGCCAGTTGTTGTTTCCACTGTTTGACGTTGGCTGTGGACTCCAGCAGAGCTGCTGTCAGCTTGGCATTGTTGCCCTTCAGGGCTGCCAGCTCGGCCTCCCAGTGCTTGTTAATACTGGACGAACTGGAGACAGACAGACACTTCAGCAGAGTTTCAGTGACCATGACCCAGACATTGGTGCCAAGACCCAGACCCAGTGTATTGAGACACATGACAAGACCAACTGACCAAGACTGCTTTTTTGTGGTCACGACTGGTCTTAAGACTGCAAGATCAAGACTCCATCTTTGATATAAACTCAATCATTGTTTTCCTGAGTTTATTGCAAAAAATAACAATGCTGTCATTTGACTAGAAGACTATGAACAATTCCAGCACCAATGTACAAATACATGTTCAACTTCATGTTCATCAGCATTACTGACCTCAGAGGCTAGAGTGGACATGAGGGGAACCATGTATGGTGAATACGGAGAGGTGGGGGAGTGAAATACATTTTCCATTTATTTAGTCATTCATAATTAAAATCAGCGCTACACAGTGTTTTGATATAATGCTTAACTGCTGTCCAGGGTTCTGGGACCACATGAATAAGACATGGATGACTCGACACATTCAGGGGCGGGCGGACCACGCACACGCAGTGCTGCTGCTGTGAGGTCCCAGTGAACAGCTAAACCCCTCCAATACCAGACTGAACTTGGGAGCACAGTGGAGCACTGTGGATGTTCAGCTTGTACAAGGGAAGACGAAAGTTTTAAAGGAAGGAATTGGAAGATAGTTTTTGTATCAATTGGTATTATCTTACCATTTCCTGAATGTGCTCATTTATTCAGCCTTCACCCACTGACCGACCATGCCTTGCCCACTGAGGTGAACTATCTTTGTGCTTGACACCCTACTCCAGCCCCTGGCTTCAGAGCCTTGTTCTTACCTGTGGGAGAAGGGCAGTTGGTTCTGAGACGGCTCGGGACGGGGCTCGGGTGGGTGCTGCGGCATTTCAGGGGTGGTGCCCCTCTCGTCATCAGTGCCGTTGATGCTCTCCGGGGTCAAAGGTGACTGCAGGTCCCCGGTGGCCGACTCCTGGCATGATGTAAACAATAAGGTTAAAGGAACAGAAATACAGTTGAACTGTATGTTCTCAGCTGCTGAGTAAATAAAATACTGATGTAATGTGGAGAGAATACCTGCACAATGAGTTACACTCCACAGAAAGTGATGTTTCAAGTGAGTTTTTGTTTCTCTCAAGTAAGTAGGCCTATGTGTTTTCAAGTGAGCTTGTTGTTTTCTCACTTGAAAAAAGAAACATCGCTTTATGGGAGCATATCTGACACTGGGAGATCAGAGTTAATCTGAGACTGAGAAGGGATTAATTCATCTGTGTGTTAATCTGATATTAGGATGGGAGAGAGAGGGAGAAGTTGTTAATCCACGGAGGGCAGGGTTCTCCCCAAATAGTGGAACAGTGCCATTCAACACCTCAATTCTAGGGTAAATATACACTGTACTGTATAATGGACATTGTTTGGTCCATTTTTCTACAGCAGTGACAACATTGTGGGGAGACCACCTGAAGGGCTGGAGTGTTAGCCTGGGGTAGTTGGGGATTTCAACACTGGACTGGGGTAAGAGGGCGAAGCAGGAGGGTTATCGGAGACTAGGGTCAGATGACAATGATTTTGATTCCATTTTACCTTCTTTTTTACAGGTACTCTGAGAGGTACTCTGGGAGGTACTTTGTGAGGTACTTTGTGAGGTACTTTGTGAGGTACTGAGAGCACATTCTTTTTTAGTGCAGCGACCTGGGGAAGAGTTGCAGGGGAGAAGAGATGGGTTGAATGAGCCAATTGAAAGCTGGGGATGGTTAGGCCAGGTTGGGAGTTTAGCAAGGACACTAGAGTTTACACACTATAGTCTTGCCATGAGAGTACTGGCTTCAGAAACTCCCATTAGGAATTAGTTTAACATCTCATCCAAGAGTAGTGCTTTGCAGGTAGTGTTTCCAATCACTTCCTGTGATACCTAAATCACTTGGGGTCCATTCACTCCCATTGTTTTCTGGTAACAAAATGTTAGTGGTGGGTTATACAAAACCACCAGGTGCTTTGCAGTCTATACCGGTCCAAAAGCTACATTTAATGTGAGGAAACAGGTTTCTTTTTAATTAAGGTGAGTAAGTAGGTGTTGGTGAACTATCCCATCTGAGGTAGGGGTGTGTGTTGTTGGGACTACCTGAGAGGGGGTGCTGGTGAGTTCCATCTTCTCCTGGGATTTCTCCTTGGCTAATCGGGCCGCCTCTTTAAACTCTGCAAACTTCTCTGCAAACTGAGAAAGAACCACAATGACACAGACAACACTGACTAAACTAGTCTGTGTGTGTGTGTATGTGGTGTGTTTGTGAGCTCAACTTTGGCGATGTGTGTGTGTACCTTGAGCAGGTGGTTCTCTGAGGAGAAGCCCAGGCCATAGACGGTGTTGGCTCGGCTGTCGGCCCACTGGCCAAACTTCTGGGAAGTCTTGGTGAAGGTCATGTTGGGGGTGATGGTGCTGTTGATGATTGCCTGGGGAAGGAGAGAGGAGTTGTATGAATCACAAAAGCAATGCTGACCCATTTGCCTAAAAGATGAGTGGGCTTGTTGTTTTCTGGACGTTTTCCTTCAGCAACAGTAACAACTAGATGTGTTATCTGTGTTTGTGTCAGACGAAAAGTGTGTGTGTCAGACGAAAAGTGTGTGTGTGTGTGTGTGTGTGCACGATACATCCCTATTGATTGTTAAACAGGAAGCCGTCAATGAGAGGAGAGGCCCCAGTGAGGCTGATTGAC
Organism: Salvelinus sp. IW2-2015; assembly: GCF_002910315.2. Taxonomy (NCBI): domain Eukaryota; kingdom Metazoa; phylum Chordata; class Actinopteri; order Salmoniformes; family Salmonidae; genus Salvelinus; species Salvelinus sp. IW2-2015. The sequence goes on from NC_036842.1 coordinate 27,545,508, forward strand.
TCTACTGGCATCGACCACAGTGGGTGAGGGAGACAGGAAGGTGGGCGAGGCACACTGTTGGCCTGTTAGTTCTATGTAAAGCTCTGTGTGTGAAAAGTTGTGTGTGTGTATGTAAACTCAGCAAAAAAAAGAAATGTCCTCTCACTGTCAACTGTGTTAATTTTCAGCAAACTTAACATGTGTAAATATTTGTATGAACATAACAAGATTCAACAACTGAGACATAAACTGAACAAGTTCCACAGACGTGACTAACAGAACTGGAATAATGTGTCCCTGAACAACGGGGGGGTCAAAATCAAAAGTAACATTCAGTATCTGGTGTGGCCATCAGCTAATTTAAGTACTGCAGTGCATCGCCTCCTCATGGACTACACCAGATTTGCGGTGAGATGTTACCCCACTCTTCCACCAAGGCACCTGCAAGTTCCCGGACATTTCTGGGGGGGTATGGCCCTAGCCCTCACCCTCCAATCCAACAGGTCCCAGACGTGCTCAATGGGATTGATATCCGGGCTCTTCGCTGGCCAGACATTCCTGTCTGGCAGGAAATCAGCCATACTGCTCGTTTTGTGCGTGGTGGCATTGTCATGCTGGAGGGTCATGTCAAGATGAGCCTGCAGGAAGGGTACCACATGAGGGAGGAGGATGTCTTCCCTGTAACGCACAGCGTTGAGATTGCCTGCAATGACAACAAGCTCAGTCAGATGATGCTGTGACACACCGCCCCAGACCATGACGGACCCTCCACCTCCAAATCGATAAACGCGAATCCGACCATCACCACTGGTGAGACAAAACCGCAACTCGTCAGTGAAGAGCACTTTTTGCCAGTCCTGTCTGGTCCAGCGACGGTGGGTTTGTGCCTATAGGTGACGTTGTTGCCGGTGATGTCTGGTGAGGACCTGCCTTACAACAGGYCTACAAGCCCTCAGTCCAGCCTCTCTCAGCCTATTGTGGACAGTCTGAGCAGTGACGGAGGGATTGTGCGTTCCTGGTGTAACTCGGGCAGTTGTTGT
>NC_036842.1:27546546-27634427 GCF_002910315.2 Salvelinus sp. IW2-2015
ACACGTGGTCTGCCACTGCGAGGACGATCAGCTGTCCGTCCTGTCTCCCTGTAGCGCTGTCTTAGGGGTCTCACAGTACGGACATTGCAATTTATTGCCCTGGCCATATCTGCAGTCCTCATGCCTCCTTGCAGCATGCCTAAGGCACGTTCACGCAGATGAGCAGGGACCCTGGGCATCTTTCTTTTGGTGTTTATCAGAGTCAGTAGAAAGGCCTCTTTAGTGTCCTGCGTTTTCATAACTGTGACCTTAATTGCCTACTGTCTGGAAGCTGTTAGTGTCTTAATGACCGTTCCACAGGTGCATGTTAATTAATTGTTTATGGTTCATTGAACAAGCATGAGAAACAGTGTTTAAACCCTTTACAATGAAGATCTGTGAAGTTATTTAGATTTTTACTAATTATCTTTGAAAGACAGGGTCCTGAAAAAGGGACATTTCTTTTTTGATGAGTTTAGTTACTTCGGGCTGTGTGGATGTTGATGACGTGTATATGCTAGAGTGGCAGGCAGGCAGCACCTCAGCACAGCCCACCGTCTCTCTGCTATTTCCAGCTCAGCACAGTAGCAGTAACCCCACAGTTGAGGTCACCTATTCGCTAGCTTTACAGCACCAAGGGTCACATGCAAAGCAGTGTAGAGAGTGTGTGTGTGGAGAGCTTTACATAACATTGCGGTACTAAAATAGCTCCTCCCCTGCACCCCTCTGAAGACTAAAATAATTTGTTACGACAGAACAGGCCACAACGCCCCCATGCCACTACCAACCATGGGCTCTGCTGCTACCACTGGCCATGGAAACACACACACACACACACACACGTGGGAAATGTAGTGTGTGTGTGTGTGTGTGTGTGTGTGTGTGAGACTACAACTTTCTTCAATCTTTGGTTCTGTCTGTACGTGTCTGTAGGGACGGTCAAATGTGTAAAGTCTGCCTGTGGGAAAGAGAGGGAATACTGTACACAAGTACGGATGTGTGTTTCACGTGCTGTATGTAGTCTGTGTACATCAATCCATGATTGATTCTAACGGATCTATAGCGCGGCGTGCCCTGAGCCTGAGGGAGCCTTCCTGTTGCCACTTCTAATCCCCTTGCTGAGGGGGAACCATGCACTGTATACATTGCCTTCAGAAAGTATTCATACCCCTTGACTTCTTGCACATTTTGGTGTGTTACAGCCTGAATTCAAATTCTACACACAATACCCTATAATAACAAAGGGAAAACATGTTTTTAGAAAAATGTGCTAATATTTATTGGAAATGAAATACAGAAATCTAATTTGCATAAGTATTCACACCCCTGAGTCAATACTTTGTAGAAGCACCTTTGGCAGCGATTACAGCTGTGAGTCTTTCTGGGTAAGTCTCTTAAGAGCTTTCCACACCTGGATTGTGCAACATTTGCCCATTATTATTTTCAAAATTCTTCAAGCTCTGTCACATTGGTTGGTGATCATTGCTAGACAACCATTTTCAGGTCTTGCCAGATTTTCAAGTAGATTTCATTCAAAACTGTAACTCGGCCACTCAGGAACATTACCTGTCTTCTTGGTAAGCAACTCCAGTGTAGATTTAGGGCAGCAGGTACCCAAGCGGTTAAGAGCATTGGGCCAGTAACTGAAAGGTTGTTGGAACAAATACTTGAGCCAACTAGGAGAAAAAAAATCTGTTGATGTGCCCTTGAGCAAGGCACTTAACCATAATTGCTCCTGTAAGTCGCTCTGAATAAGAACGTCCGCTAAATTATTATAATGTTTCGGTGAAATCCTTGAGGGGTTTCCTTCCTCTCTGGCAACTGAGTTAGGAAGGACGCCTGTATCTTTGTAGTGACTGGGTATATTGATACACCATCCAAAGCGTAATTAATAACTTCCCCAAGCTCAAAGGGATATTCAATGTCTGCTTTTTTTTACCCATCTACCAATAGGTGCCCTTCTTTGCTATGCATTGGAAAACCTCCCTGGTCTTTGTGGTCGAGTCTGTGTTTGAAATTCACTTCTCAACTGAGGGACCTTACAGATAATTGTATGTGTGGGGTACAAGGACGAGGTAGTCATTCAAAAATTATGTAAAACACTATTATTGCACTCAGAGTCCATGCTTATTGACTTGTTAAGCCACATTTTACTCCTGAACTTTAGGCTTGCCATAACAAAAGGGGTTGAATACTTATTGACTCACTAAATTTCAGCTATTCATTAAATTGGTAAACATTTTGAAAAACATATTTCCACTTTAGCATTATTTAAATGTGGGAAAAGTCAAGGGGTGTGAATACTTTCTGAAGACACTGTATATCTTCCCTCTCCTTTTACACAACTTTGCTGCACACACACGCACACCAAAACACACACACCTTAGAGCCGTCCAGACTGATGATGCGGTAGACGTTGCGCGTGCTGTCGTAGAAGTAGGAGACTGTGACGGCGTGTTTACTGGTGGGAACCCAGTTCTTCTTGGTGGTGGGGTCGATCTGGAAGACATGGGCCCTCGTACTGAAGATAGGCTGCTCTCTGTAGGGGAAACAGGGGGGGGGGTCAGTATATACATAGGAATTAAACTCACCACCCAGTTGTTGGTTCGTACAGCTGCGCCATGGGAAACAAAAGTACTGGGAGTGTGTGAGGACTGAGGTAGGAGTGTGGAGTGTGTGTGGTAGGTGACACACACAGCCTCCCAGAGATCGCTACACACATCCATTCTTCACAGTCACCTGCAGCACACTGCACTGGCCATGACTGAGAGGGGGAAAACACACACACACACACACACACACACACACACACACACACACACACACACACACACACACACACACACACACACACACACACACACACACACACACACACACTTCAGTTCCAGTATTTGTGTGTGGTATCTTCAATCCAGATGGAGCCCATTAACATTAACAAGGAGTTTTAATACCAGCACTAGAAAGACAAACATTACTTAGCCACAGACAGAAATCACTTACTAGAAATGAATGGATGTAACATTGAAGTTAATCAAATTGACTGGCTGGGTACATTAAGGTACTAAAACAGGAGCAACAGGGATAAACGATTTTCCACTAGACCATTAATTAATTACAGTTAACGTGCCTTTGCTAAGACAATAGAGAGGAGGTTCATTAAAGATGATGCATCCACAGCACAGGGCCACGTTTAAAAACTGTTACGGCTGCCTGATAAATATAATCAAATATTAAAGTATGGGCTCCCGAGTGGCGCAGTGGTCTAAGGCTCTGCATCTCAGTACTAGAAGTGTCACTACAGACACCTTGATTCCAATCCAGGCTGTATCACAACCGGCCGTGATTGGGAGTCCCATAGGTCGGCGCACAATTGCCCCAGAGTCGTCCGGGTTTGGCCGGGGTAGGCCGTCATTGTAAATAAGAATTTGTTCTTAACTGACTTGTCTAGTTAAATAAAGGAAGTGGTTCTTCAACATAATGTTCTTTGACAATGTATAGGTTGGTAGCATTAAAGCTACGACCTATACTGTGCTACTTGGGAGATAAGAGGAGAGTAGTGATATTAGCCTGACGACTCACTACATTTTTGTAATTCTTCGGCTGCTCTGTCGTTCGCTACATACTTTAGTCTGAGACTGCCATTACTGAAGTGGTTTCTGGTGACGAGTGGTGTTGTACAAAACAAAGTCATCAGTGACTGGCTCTGGCCCAACCTATCGGTTTCTGGACCAATCAGACGGCCCCGAAAGTGCGGAGAAGAAACTAACGTCTGTGAGTGTGGCGTAGCGTTTGGCCGCAGCAAGGAGTCTGGGTAGCCAGGCAATATAGGATTGAAAAAAATTAAATGGGATAAAAGAATGAAAGGAACTGATGGAATAAGGGCTGGAGGAGAGGATGGGAGAGAGAAAGAGCATGTGTGTTAGGGTGAGAGAGAATTAGCTGGAGAGAAGTGGGTCTAACTTCAACCGCCCTGCCTGTGAGTGAGTGTGAGTTTTGAAAGCAGCCGTAGGAAGGGCATATATGCAAATTTTCTGCCACAGAGCTGAACAATGAGAGCCCCCCCCACACACACACATCACTCCTCCCATTATATCACGCACAGGAGTCAGGGGGAAATAGGAACAATAAGGCTTGAAAGCTGCACACTGATTCTGCTAAAGTTAAAAGGGAAGTGGAGCTAAGCTTTTACACAGAAAGTACACAATCCAGAATACAGTTCATTAACGTACTGTATGTGATCGACTGGGTTAATCTCCTATGACAGCGTTAGCACGCTGAGCTAAAGCCTAGGCATTAGGCCTGGGTGCTAATGCAAGTCCTCAGGACTCAGGCAAGGTTACTAATCACACAAGCATGGTTTACCAAACCAACTCTGTTACATCTCTCCCAAGAAAATGTGTGAATGTGGTTATACCAACAGTCCAGCAGAGGGCAGATCTCCATGAGAGTCAGGCTGCAGTAGCAGTGCTGTGCTGTAACAGATGAGCCAAAGGTGACCTGGTAGTACCTGGGCTGGGCCCACATACACAGATCAGACAACTGTCCTGGCCCTGTGGCCCTGGCCAGCTTCCAAACATAATATAACTATGGAGGAAAGCAGCGCTCAGGTAAGGTCTTGGATTAAAGGCATACATAGTACAGCAAGCTAATAGCATAGCCAGCGGCATATCTATGGCTGGGACTGACTGGGCTAGAAGCCTCTTCACATCATCAACAGCAAGCGGTGGGTAGAAGTCTTCCTGTCGGCAATTTGCTAAATGTCTCATACTTCCTCAAAATCAAAATCCATATATCCTAAATAAGTGTAGGCTTAATATATCGAGTGTGATGGAAAGAGAAAGAAAGAGGAACACAGCACACAGAGAGAGAGAGGAGTGATAATTTACCCGTGAGCAACAGTGCCTCAGATAATGTGACTACACTCTTTGAGACCCCTGTATAAAACTAGGGGGGAAAAGCTCTGGACATGAACGAGCACATTGTTCTCATAACTGGTTCTGTTAGGAGATGTAGAGCGCTTACTTTGCTTTTTATGAATCACATTTTATTATGACAGCAATTTGCCCCTCAATCACAAGCCATTTGAATATATTCTCCCTGATAGACAGCAGGGAGGAGCAGGAGCCCATTCAGAAAGCATGGATTTGTACAATTGTCCACAGCTACACACACATTTCTATGTAAAAGGGCACGTAAGCACCAACATGTAAAGTTCAAAGGAGCGTGCCAAATAAAAAGCTAATAATGTATAATTTATTTATTAAGGCATATATACATTTTTCAACCATGTTCCATCTAAACACTTTGGAATATGCCAAGGCTTTGATTTCTGGTCAAACAAATGGAAAAGGGGTCTTAGAAAACGTTGCCCAGAAAGTCTTAAAAAAAGGTTTTATAAATACATCAAAACACAACAACGTTGAAGGAAAGACCCCTCCAGAGTTGGGGTCAACCCCATTTCAATTCCAGTCAGTTCAGGAAATACAATGAAATTCCAACCCAGTTGATCTTGTAATGCTTTTCTATTAATTTTTTTTCTCTTTCTAAACCGACTGAAATTGAAATGGAATTGACCCCAACTCTGCTGCCAACTAATACTAACACTACTTAGTTTCGGAGAAATGACTTGCCTTCTGTAAGTTTAAGAAACATTGCCTTGTAATTACATTACCAAAAACCAACATATCTTAAAGATATTTTCACATTTCGCTCCCTCATATGAGACCAGTGTGTAGAATAATACCCAAATATGCAAAGGAGGATATTGCATATGTATAGCTTTGTGTACCTATTTAGGACACATCCCCATGAAGAGAATGAGGTTCAAAGTCAATGTGTCATGTCATAGCTGACACCATTCTTTCTGCAGACATCATTGAATCTTAATTCGGAACAGATATTTAAGAGTTTTTGGAAAATGTGGACACATTGTATTTGTGGGTAGTTTTCCAAGTAAACACTAAGTAAATCACTAAACCAAAAACAAGACAGATGTGAACTGTAAAGAACCATAACAGTTTAGCATTAACTAAGTGGGCCCATAACTTTCTTGGGCAGGGCACATTTGGTTTTCAGGGTAATGGAAGACAGCCTCTGTCTTCCGCTTTTGGACGTTAACAAGACGACACTCCATCTTAAATCCTCGTCCACATGTACTGGATTGGTTGAACAGTGCAGAAGAAAACCTCCCAGGAGCAGGACCAGAATGTGGGCATCCTGCTCAGGGTTTAAAAAATAATTATAATAATTTACACCTGCTATGTTAAGTTACTGACAGGCTGCCAACCTACTATAACAGGAAAGCGCCAGGGCAGGGTCTGTGTGTCCTTATGGCATGATGTTATGTCCCAGCATGCTTTGGTTACCATCTTGGATGCCCGCTGATGACGATCCCAAAACACAAAGCAGAAACACTTCCTCTTCCTGGTGGAGTAACTGACATCCCTACATCCTCAGCTTAACTCAAACCCTTTACCAAATCTGCCAGTCTTAGGCTACTCAACACATTAGCCTTGACTCTCACGTCAAAGCTACGATTCTTCTTCTTGGAGACCCGCTGACATTAGACATAACTACATAGTGTCAGACAACAATTAGAGGGACTAGTGCAGGTTCACAAACCAGAGGTTGAAAACCACAAGAGGATGGACTTCAGACAGGTGGGCTGTGGTTTCCATCTCAACATCATTATCTTTTCCTTTATACTCCTCTGTAATGGAAACTGCCATTAAAAACATACTTGGCATTAAAAAACCCTGGTTGGACTGGGTTGACTGAACTAGGAGTGAGAGGGCCCCTGGGGTGCAGCTCTGGCCTGGCCAGAGTGAGCTCCCCTCCAGAACTCTCCCACAGATCTGCCTCACCGTCCAGCCAGTGGTCCCTCAAAGATAAACACTATTATAGCTGATTCTTCTGCCCTCAGCATTAAAAATCCCACAACAGCAGCCTCCAGTATGGCAGCCAAGCGTTGTGCCTTTAAACGGGTATCATTTCATGGAGATTCAGTCCCTAGATGTCTATCTGCCGGGCTCTGACAGGAATCCGCAAGGGAAAGCACAGCTAATTGCTCGGCGGTGGCTCAGAGCTGGTTTCATTTCATTCTTACTACTGTGATTCTTCTTCAGTCCCTCCCGGTCTTAACCAGTTAATTAAGTTAGCATAGTGGTGGGTCTGGGGCCTTGCTAGCTATTATTTAACACATACACTGAGGGTAAAAAACACCTGCTCTTTCCATGACACACTGACCAGGTGAAAGGTATGATCCTTTATTGACGTCACTTATTAAATCCACTTCAATCAGTGTAGATGAAGGGGAAGAGACAGGTTAAAGAAGGATTTTTAAGCCTTGAGACAATTGAGACATGGATTGTGTAGGAGTGACATTCAGAGGGTGAATGGGCAAGACAAAAGATTTAAGTGCCTTTGAACAGGGTACTGGTAGTACGTGCCAGGTGTGCCGACCCTCCCACTCTGTCTGCCGTATTCTTTCTCTTTGCTCGTTTTCCTTATTAGGATGTCGGTGGGTGGAGCTGGGAGGGTCGTCAGCGACATGGGACACACCTGGGCCCGGGTGTGTCCCGGGATAAATACACATCTTCCCCATTCATTGAAGAGACTCTCTCCATGCAGACACTGTTGGATTTTGGTATTGGCATTTTTGTTTGGGCACCTTTCAACAACCCTCATTATCACATCTATGCATGCAACCACATGCAACCACTCACTTACATTACTGACTACATAAACCATTGTAGGTTGAGGGGGGGGGGGGGGGGGGGGGGGGGGGGGGGGGGGGGGGGGGGGGGGGGGGGGGGGGGGGGGGGGCTGTAATGTAGAGTCAATGCAAATAGATATGTGCTATACAGTACACTACTAACTAGGGATGCACGATATATCGGTAAGCATATCGGAATCGGACGATACTAGCTAAAAAGGCCAACATCGGCATCAGCCCGATGTCTAGTTTAACACTGATGTGCAAAGCCGATGTCAAAGCTGACGTGCATACCTATATAACATAGGTAGAGTAAGTAGTGACGCCATGACAAATATAGCACTACACAGAACAAAAGCAGAAAAAACACTAAGTGCCCCATTCCAACAACTAAACAAGTTCAAGTTGAGTAAGACATTTTCAGCGAGACAACTCAAAGGCGAAATCCACGCCAAGATAATGGAATTCATTGCCCTTGACAATCAAAGGTCCTCTGTCGTGGATGATGTTGGCTTTCACCCGGCACACACTACCAAGTAGGCACTATTTTTCAGTGTTGCCCTACCGGAGATACAGTTTGTTGAAAAGCACATCTATGAGCTACTTTCTATGGGCGTCACTACTATTAGCTTCACGACTGACATTTGGACCAGCGATGTCAGCCCCATGAGCATGCTGAGTCTAACAGCATTGTGGGTGGACAAAAATGTTGTACTGAGGAAAGCCGTATTGCATGCTGAAGAATGTGCTGGTTCTCATACCGCTGCTGCCACTTCAATGGCATTTGAGAACATGTTTGAAACATGAACACAATCCTAGCTCCATTCGAAAAATGACTGGAGAAATAAGCAAATCAACTGTCTGCAGCAGACGTGATACGTTTTGTCATGGCATTGAAACGCCTGCTCAACAAAACTACCGACACAGACCGTGGGGATAAAACTTGCAAAAGTACTCACGGCTGTGAACAAGCGATTTGGCGGCATTCTCTCTGAGCCTCTTTACGGTGTCGCCAGCATGCTCAATGCTAGGTACAAGGACCGCTACTTTGATGCAGACAAGAAACAGGGTTTACGTGAAATGTTACATACACAGCTGGACAAGATGGAAACGGACACAGTGACAATGCGCACCGAGGAAGAGAGGCCACGGACAGACAGAGCTGAAATTTCACTGCTTGACATGTATGATGAAATCCTGGTTGAGACTGAACAAAGAAACAGCACAGCAAGTAAGTGAAAGAAATAAGATTTGATTGTGTTGTACTGGTAATGGGGATATACGTAAATGCCAAAAAAATAACTTTTTGGTCAGTGTGTGTGTTTCTAACTATTTAACTGTACTAGAATTCTTAAAAAGGCAGATATAATTTTAAATATAGTTTTAGGTATCTTGTTTTTTGGCAAGGAAAATATTGGATACCGGTATCGGCCAAAAATGCAATATCGGTGCATCCTTACTAAACTCTGCAAAAAAAGAAATGTCCTCTCACTGTCAACTGCGTTTATTTTCAGCAAACTTAACATGTGTAAATATTTGTATGAACATAACAAGACTCAGCAACTGAGATATAAACTGAACAAGTTCCACAGACATGTGACTAACAGAACTGGAATAATGTGTCCCTGAACAAAGGGGGGGGGTCAAAATCAAAAGTAACAGTCAGTATATGGTGTGACCACCAGCTGCATTAGTACTACAGTGCATCTCCTCCTCATGGACTGCACCAGATTTGCCAGTTCTTGCTGTGAGATGTTACCTCACTCTTCCACCAAGGCACCTGCAAGTTCCCAGACATTTCTGGGGGGGTATGGCCCTAGTCCTCTGATTCAACAGGTCCCAGACGTGCTCAATGGGATTGAGATACGGGCTTGTCGCTGGCCATGGCAGAACACTGACATTCCTGTGTTGCAGGAAATCATGCACAGAACGAGCAGTATGGCTGGTGGCATTGTCCTGTTGGAGGGTCATGTCAGGATGAGCCTGCAGGAAAGGTACCACATGAGGGAGGAGGATGTCTTCCCTGTAACGCACAGCATTGAGATTGCCTGCAATGACAACAAGCTCAGTCTGATGATGCTGTGACACAACGCCCCAGACCATGACGGACCCTCCACCTCCAAATCGATCCCTCTTCAGAGTACAGACCTCGGTGTAACGCTCATTCCTTCGACGATAAACGCGAATCCGACCATCACCCCTGGTGAGACAAAACCGTGACTCATCAGTGAAGAGCACTTTTTACCAGTCCTGACTGGTCCAGTGACGGTGTATTTGGGCCTATAGGTGACGTTGTTGCCGGTGATGTCTGGTGAGGAACTGCCTTACAACAGGTCTACAAGCTCTCAGTCCAGCCTCTCTCAGCCTATTGCGGACAGTCTGAGCACTGATGGAGGGATTGTGCGTTCCTGGTGTAACTCAGGCAGTTGTTGCCATCCTATACTTGTCCCCCAGGTGTGATGTTCGGATGTACCGATCCTGTGCAGGTGTTGTTACACGTGGTCTGCCACTGCGAGGACGATCAGCTGTCCGTCCTGTCTCCCTGTAGCTCTGTCTTAGGCGTCTCACAGTACAGACATTGCAATTTATTGCCCTGGCCACATCTGCAGTCCTCATGCCTCCTTGCAGCAGGCCTAAGGCACATTCACGCAGATGAATAGGGACCCTGGGCATCTTTCTTTTGGTGTTTATCAGAGTCAGTAGAAAGGCCTCTTTAGTGTCCTGCATTTTCATTACTGTGACCTTAATTGCCTACCGTCTGTAAGCTGTTAGTGTCTTAATGCACCTGTGGAACGGTCATGTTCATTAATTGTTTGTGGTTCATTGAACAAGCATGAGAAACAGTGTTTAAATCCTTTGCAATGAATATCTGAAGTTATTTGGATTTCCTGAAAAAGGGATGTTTCTTTTTTTTGCTGAGTTTACAAACCCATGTCCTTCCTTGTAGTTTTCCATTACCATGTATCTCGCTATTCCTAATTTCACCTCACTGAACACTCTCCAAGTCCACTGCTTGTTGTGTTGAAATGAGGGTTTGTTTGTTTAGGGAGTCTCTCCCTGTAACATGACACATCTGCAATAACATGACAGTTCTGCAATCTATCAATCTGATTTTCATTCAGACTAATATTACTGGCATCAAATGCCATTACACCCACTTCCTCCTGAAGCAACATTTGCTTAATTAAAGCAAAGTTTCTCTGTTATCAGTACATCAGTGGCCAGGTGTGTGTGTGTTTGTTTGTTAGCCTCTAATCCCTCCCACAATGGACAGTTGTGTGGCATGCGGGACTCAATGACAAGTGCTATGCCAGAGGAATCCGATCGCAGATGTTATCAAATCAGCAGTTCTCCACTTACCACCACACATACACACAGAGATTGCTGTTTGCATAGAGGTTGTCAAAGGCAGGTACTGTCTGTGGCCAAAGGGGAAAGCACCCTGGTGCAGTCTCCAATTACGACCCTTTATCGGCGTGTGGTCAGTAAACACTCATGTTCAAGTAACCTCTCTGTCCAGGACAGTGCACCTCCTCTGATTCCCAGACTAGAGAGCATATTGAGAAGCCTTCAAGAGGAGCCAACCTGTGCTTAGGTCCTTTTCATCCTCATCTGACCTGTCTGTCAGTCTGTCTGGGATCCCTTTCACAGTCAGTCTTCATAGAGATGAAGGCTAAGAACCAAGTTGTTTTCAAAAAGGTTTTACTATAATGTTTCAACGATTACTATATAATATCATTGTGGTTCCTCAGATGTTGTTAAAACACTTCTCCAGGCATTGTGAGATCTGATCATCTGCACTAGGCAGTGTGACTGTGTAAAAGACAGGTTGGAACGCCACCACTCACAAAATAAAAAAAACTGCTTGCCTGCATTACAAACTTAGCTGCTGCCTGGTTGCCAAGGCAACACCCATGTGACTCAGGGCCGGTCAGGATCTGTGAGCATCCTCTAACCCCCTCTCTCCCTCCCACAGGCTCTCTAAGCCAATCACAAGGCAGCATGTCCCATACGGGTTAAACCTACTCACAGAGGGAGTGTGTGGTCTTTGCTTGGCGCTGCCTGAGGTTTAAAATACCCATATGCTAGGCTAAGGCCTGGTCTGTGGATACATACAGGCTGGGAGTATTGGTGCAAACTCTGGCTTAAAATACCCATATGCTAGGGCCTGGTTTGTGTTCTGGTGACACACATATGGAGGGTGGTTTGAGTGGACTCTTCTTCTCTCTCTCTCTCTCTCTCTCTCTCTCTCTCTCTCTCTCTCTCTCTTCTCTCCTCTCTCTCCTCTCTCTCTCTCTCTCTCTCTCTCTCTCTCTCTCTCTCTCTCTCTCTCTCTCTCTCTCTCTCTCTCTCTCTCTCTCTCTCTCTCTCTCTCTCTCTCTCTCTCTCTCTCTCTCTCTCTCTCTCTCTCTCTCTCTCTCTCCTCTCTCTCTCTCTCTCTCTCTCTCTCTTCTCTCTCTCTCTCTCTCTCTCTCTCTCTCTCTCTCTCTCTCTCTCTCTCTCTCTCTCTCTCTCTCTATATTAGCATTAATGACAAGGCCACTGTTGCTAAAGTAAAGTGAGATAATGACACCAACCACCATAAAAAAATGGAATAGTAGTAATGTGATTAGAGAAAGGAGAAATCTCTCGCCCACCCTCTCACACACACTACCCCACTTCTCCCTCTCTCTTCTGGCTCTCTGGATCTCACTGGGCTGGCTATCGCCCACTCTCTCTACCTCTCCATATGCCCTTCTTTATTTATCTTTCCCTCACTCTCTATCTCTCCCCACGCCCTCAGTCTTGCTAACTCTCTGGCTCCATCTCTCTCAGGTTGGGGGTTCTACTGGGTCCATCCACTCAGACTAGAGAGTAGGATATCTAACCTCCCTCTACCTCTGGGGACACTGCCATGGGTAGAAGTCAGGAGGGATCTGCTAGGAGGTTCTTCTTAATACATTCACACTGCAATCTTTTTGTGTTTCCTCAATGAAACTGTACTTTGTTTTAAAAGTGGGGCAATTCCACAGAAAATCATACAGAAATCAAAGCCTTTTATGTATCCCTACATTTTGGAACTTCACATGTTGGTGCTCACTGCTCATGGGACCTTTTATGATGGAAATGCCCAGTGCATATACTCCCATTCTGCATTCTCAGCTTCTGACTGGCATTAGCCATGAGTAAGACTGAAACAGGGCAGGGCTACTGTGGCTCTGGTAAGTCAGAGTCTGGTTGTGATGTCTGGGTTTTGAGTAAGGACACAGCAGTGATGCTTCCAAAACAAAGTGCTCCTGACTTTGACCATCCACTTAGTCTCACAGTAACTGCCTTGTCCAACACTGGCACCTCGTATGATTGTGAAGATCATACCTACTCAGTCTGAGGACAGGGAGGGAAGTTTTAAAGGTTGGCGCAGGACAGGCAGTCCTTAAAGGAGCAATCTGCAGTAGCTACATCCATTTTTGGACTTGTGAATTAATGATATGTACCCATTGGTTCTTGAAGAATATAACTTATAAATATCTCATGAGCTTAGTTCAGCTGTCACTCCATCAGAACCCAAAATATTAGCCTGTTTTACTCCCAATATTTGAAAACAAAGTAAATGTACCGTAACCAAACACTATATAGCCTCAAAACGTGGTTAAAACTATCATTTTTATATCCTAGATGATCAGTCTTTTCATCCATAGTGCTGTTCATGAATTTGAGAGTGGTTACATTTCTCCAGCCCCATCCCTCAGCTTTTTACTGAAACGGGCGGGGCTGACGCTTTATTGTTTTAACTGCTGATTGCTCCTTTAAAAACTGACGTGTTTCAGCGCAAACGCACCACATAGGCTAGTCAAGGTTTTGGTTAAAGTTGTTGAACCAGATAAGGGCAGGGGAGACAATGAGTTGGTTCAGTTGATGGGAGATTAATCATAATTTGAGAAATCATTTGTGCAACATTTAACCCTGAGAATAGTTTTAAAATTATGCCAAATAAAAAAAATCTAACACACTCTTGAAACGTCCCTATTTCAATCCATCTACACTAATGATTATTAGCCCAATATATCAGACTGTTTATGACACGTCCTGAGAGTACTGTAGGCTGCTGAGGTGCCAAGTTTCAGCCTGGTTTGCATTAATACATTATGCAGAACAGAATCCCTGCACTAAAACACTTTAACAGCCAACACTCTGAGAGGCTTCATTTAAGATAAGGGCACACTTTGAAGAAAGATGCATTCCTCTCATTTATTTGTCCGAGAAATCGAGTCCTAACTGGATCATAGACTAGGAATTTAAGGTTAGTGAGGTGCTGTATGGCTTAAAGCCACAGTTCACCCCTGAAATAAACTTTTTTCTAATTTAATCTAAGATGGTCTAAATTAGGTTTAGTCCATATTCAACAATACAGTGAGTTTGTTGTGTAGGTATAGGTGTAGGCCTATGCATCAGGTGAGACCCATCGGCTGGGGTTAGGGCTTGATTAGTCCCGACGTTCCTATGCTGTCCTTTAGACAACATAGTCACGTTCATTTGTATTGACAAAAACCAATATGTCCCCCGTCTGTCGCAAATGTTGAATAAAATTCCATTTGAACTTACTCTACTGGTTGTCCTCTGATTTAGTCCTTTTGTGGCCAGAAATTTTAGACAAAACATCCACAGGGAAGTATAATTAAACCGACTTCAAAACGCGGGTCTCTGTGTGTGGCCATCACCATTTGCTTACTCACCACATGAAGAACGTGCACAAGACAGAAGTACATGCATGCAATGCAAGCATACTAACCGAAGTCTTGCAGGTGTTTACATTGTTTTGCGTATGTGCCAGGTGACTGCAGTACCAGCATTTGGGGAAATCGGTTTAATAATACTTTCCTGTAGATATGTTTTCTCAAATTCCGAACCACAAAACAACAAACTGCAGAGACTACAGGTAGAGGAAGTTTAAGACATATTATATTCAATTTTCTGGCTTTCCAAACAAATGTATGGCACTAATCTCAGACTGTAACCAGCGGTATCACAGTCGGATTGCCAGGCAAAGGCTTGAAAAGATAACAGGATCCTCTGGGATGGGGGTTCCATATTAAGGTGTTTAGTCTGAACTGTAAATAAACTTAATGACTTCTGGGTTCCATTCTGGTGTCAGTATTTCTTCAGAAAGTATGACAGGCATATTATGCCTCTGTATGATCTACGTCTCTGGTAGATATTATAGCGTTTGTTTAGGCACTGGAAGAAATCTTAAACAAACGTGTGAAATAATTGATACATGTTCATGTAGACAGTGCAACCCCATCACAAGGCCATCCCTCCAGTACTGCATGAGATTATAGTTTTCCAATGACACCACATACTAAACCACATACTAAATCTGACGAACTCTAATGTATTGAAATAAAACCGATAACATGCTTTACGTGGCCTATCTTAGAATAACGGAGGAATAGCCTATTCATCAGTGTTTGATAAATTGTCCAGTAGGCATTTGGAAGCTATAGCTCAGGCCATGGACTAATGGTGAGCCTGGCATAGTAATGCAAGCCAACTTCAGGTAAACCCATGTAGCCTGCCAGCATATTGCTCTCAACCTTCTACCCACACGTATCTATCTTGAAACAAACCAGGCTTACTAGGAATCATAACACCTCCCATGAACACCATTCTTGTCAGGGAAGATTATTACAGGATAAAAATGGCACTACATTGCGCGATACGTACCCCATTTTGCTTGGTCTGTTAATCGAAGGGAAGGGATTCAGGCCGTGGTCGCCGAGGGCTCCAACGCGGGAATGAACAAGCTGTGTTTTCCTCTCCAATAAGCGGTTCTTCACAACGCTGTTGACGGCTATGGCTTGACGGGGGACTCGAGATAGTCAGTGCGGTTCCCTTCACGCCGACATAGCTTGTTCGTCTGTTATACACTGTGGGTGTTGGTTGAAAGCTCACCCAAACAAACGTGTCGGTGCATGCATGAGGATCGAAAACATCGGTGTTGACGTTAGATAAATGATATGCACTTTTCAATCATGCTCAACGACGATAGCAGCTAAGCTAATGTTGGCTACCAAGGACCACATACATGATTGACAGAGACTGTTTTTAATTCCTATGTAGCGCGAACCTCATTTTACACTTATAAGGCAGGTAAATAGGGACCGCTTGCATTAATATTGGCAGAACACAATCTTCTCTTGGCTGCTAAAATAGGCTTAAAATATCCACTTGGTTCTAGACGGACTTAGGTATTACAGCACGGCGCTCCTCTCCGCTGCCTTGTATTTCGCTACTCTCCAAAGACACCGCCGCTTTCAATGTGACCAGCTGCCTGCACCGCATACAGTTATCCTCGGGCGAGAAAAATGCTGAACATTCATTCCTGCATGTCACTTTGTAAGGCCCGACTGTTCAAAATTGCACAATTTACTCGTTGCCTCTTTCCCTGGCGTCGTAAGTGCCATCAAAATCCCTCCAGCAGCTATTCTACTACAGCTTATCAAACGCATCATTGCATGGCACTAACATCATAAATACATCTGCAACAATAATAAACTCATTTTTAGCTACAGGGGAATATATGTTTTTTTGTCGAGTAGGCTTCATCTCCCATCTGTTTTCGCGGAAAGACTTGGTGCATTCTCATGGCTCCACCATCTCCTCTAGTACCAGATCAGACAAGCAGCTAGCATCTTCGATGCCGAGCGAATATGAAATGCTATGGTAAATTATGTTTAAATATGAACGATTGCCAGTTCGTTGATATTATTTATCAGAGATCTCAAATGTCAAATCACGTCCTCTTTTCGCTCCATCGAACGCCTCCCTTCTTCAGCCGTCTGTTTGTGTAGTCTCTGATTTCTCCTCTCATCCCATTCATCACATCTCTTGTCGCTTTCAAAACATCTGGGAACTCGGAAATCTCAGACTTCAGTGCGTTCAAGACATCTGGGAAGTCGAAAAAAATCGAGCTCCAACTGGGAAAAATCGTTTTCAACGGTCATCCAACTTAGAATTTTAAGTCGGTAACTCGGTTATCTTTCTAGAGCTGTGACTTTTCGACCTGAAGACCACTGACGTCATGATTTGACCCGTTTTTTCCGAGTTCCAAGTTGTCCTGAAAGCACCATCTCTACCCATCCTCAAGCATTAAATTGGCCTACGTCATCACGCCGTCCTCGCACCGAAGTCACCGTATCCTTCGAAATCTGACGTAATGCGCGATAAATATGTCCGTCACTTCCGGTTAGCAACTGTCAAATAGTGTAGCAACACCTACCAACCTGCAGTTTATTATGTAACCCATAATAAACCTGTAATAAACATGAAATGCAGTATTCCATTCAAGTCTTTTACTGTGGTATGTTTTGTGAAGATAGAGTGAATCGAATGAAAATGCTGACATGAGATTTTCAAAAGAGTCCACTAATTCAGCCCACTGCACAGATCTTTAATTCCTTAGAATTATACTGAACAAAAATATAAACGCAACATGTAAAGTCTTGGTCCTATGTTTCATGAGCTGAAATAAAAGATGGCTATATGCTATTTAGCAGACTATTTTATCCAAAGCGACTTAAATCTGTGTGGTCCCGGGAATTGAACCCATTATCCTTGAACTGCAAGAGACATGCTCTACCAGCTGAAATATAGAGATCCTATATGCACATGCCTGTTAATGAGCATTTCTCCTTTGCCAAGATAACCCATCCACCTGACAGGTGTGGCATATCAAGAAGCTGATTAAACAGCATAATCATTAGACAGGTGCACCTTGTGCTGGAGACAATTAAAGGTCACTCTAAAATGTGCAGTTTGTCACACTACACAATGCTACAGATGTGTCCCGTTTTGAGGGAGCGTGCAATTGGCATGCTGAATGCAGAGATGTCCACCAGAGCTGTTGCCAGATAATTAAATGTACATTTCTCTACTATAAGCTGCCTCCAACGTTGTTTTTGAGAATTTGGCAGTACGTCCAACCAGCCTCACAAGCGCAGACCACGTGTAACCACGCCAGCCCAGGACATCCACATCCGGCTTCTTCACCTGCAGGATCGTCTGAGACCAGCCACCTGGACATCTGGTGAAACTGAGGAGTATTTCTGTCTATAATGAAGCCCTTTAGTGAGGAAAAACTCATTCTGATTGGTTGGGCCTGGCTCCCCAGTGGGTGAGCGAATGCTGTGTGGCGCAGCGGTCTAAGGCACTGCATCTCAGTGCACAAGGCGTCACTGTAGTTCCTGGTTTGAATCCAGGCTGCATCACATCCGGATGTGATTGGGAGTCCCATAGGGCGGCGCACAATTGGCCCAGCGTGGGGTAGGCATTCATTGTAAATAAGAATTTGTTCTTAACTGACTTGCATGTCTTTTTTTTTTAACTCCCAGGCCACCCATGGCTGTGCCCCTGCTCAGTCATGTGAAATCCATAGATCAGGGCCTAATGCATTTATTTCTGTTGACTGATTTCCTTATATGAACTGTAACTCAGTAAAATACTTGAAATCGTTGCATGTTGCATTTATATTTTTGTTCAGTATAGTATTTCATAGAATTAGAACTTTATATTTATGATTCACCCAGAGGTCCACTTTATGGATAGCTGCTATATTACTACACTATTACTACTCTACTACTGTGCTTTTTTCTAATGGGAAACATTTATTTACCTTCTAGAAATTAAAAGCATACACAGAATGATAATGGATGTAGTGTACACATTGATTTGTTCAAGTTGCATTATTGTGCAACTGATGGTGGCCACCTTGTGGACATTGGATGACAGTGCCAAATGTGGCCGTTAATGGTGTCTACTGTTATCAAAATCATTTTCCGGCCCGCCAACTAGTTTTCTTTTAAACAAGACAACAGAGACATATTGGCCTTTAGTTTTGATCAGGGCCCATATGTTAATGGATTGTTCTATGCTTGAGATAGACATGTTATAAACTCAATGATGAGGGGGATACAATGTACACTATTTTGCAAGTAGGCGATTGCCATTCTCTCTTTGGCATCAAAGCAGATCCTTTTTACATGCACACTGCAGTATCAGATATGTTATCAGTGTTTTCAGATACTATCTACTTCAAAGGTATTCAACTCCTATCCTACGAAGTCCGGAGCCTGCTGGTTTTTTGTTCTACCTGATAATTACAGTAATTGCACCCACCTGGTGTTACATTTTTATTTAACCTTTATTTAACTAGGCAAGTCAGTTAAGAACACATTCTTATTTACAATGACGGCCTACCCCGGCCAAACCCTAACCCGGACACAGCGCTGGGCCAATTGTGCGCCGCCCTATGGGACTCCCAATGTGATACTAGCACTGAGATGCAGTGCCATACATTGCTGCGCCACTCGAGAGCCCGAATCAGTCCCTGATTGGAGGGGAACAATTAAAAAAATGCAGTGGAACTGGCTTCCAGGTCCAGAGTTGAGTTTGAAGGCTCTACAGTGCATTCGGAAAGTATTCAGACTCCTTGACTTTTTCCACAATTTGTTACGTTACAGCCTGAACAACAGTAAAAAGAGAGTGAAAATAACATTAGCGAGGCTATATACAGTAGCAATGCTATAACAGTAGGGAGGCTATATACAGGCACCGGTTAGTCGGGCTAATTGAGGCAATATGTAAGGGGTGCGTAACTGGTGGCAGGGAAGTCAGACGCAGGAGAGCAGAACTAGGTAATCGCCGGAGCAGTTTAATTCCAAAACCAACGGCATCAAGAAAATAACAACTTGGGTACAAAACCTGACGTGCACCAGTCAACATGTGCACAAGCACTTACAAACAAACAATACCACACAAAGACATTGTCACGTTCTGACCTTAGTTCCTTTTTTATGTCTTTGTGTTAGGTTGGTCAGGACGTGAGTTGGGGTGGGTAGTCTATGTTCTTTTTTCTATGTTGGTATATTTCTATGTGTTTGGCCTAGTATGGTTCTCAATCAGAGGCAGGTGTCGTTCGTTGTCTCTGATTGAGAATAATACTTAGGTAGCCTGTTTTCCCCATTTTGGTTGTGGGTGTTTAATTTCTGTTTAGTGTCTGTTCACCTGGCAGAACTGTTTCGTTTTCTCTTCATTGTTATTTTGTGTAGTGTTCAGTTTTTTCATTAAAATATGACGAACACTTACCACGCTGCATTTTGGTCCTCCTCTCCTTCCACCAACGAGAATCGTTACAGACATTGGTGGAACAGAGGGTTAAATACACAACACTTAATGAGGGAATGAAAACCAGGTGTGTGGAAAAACAAGACAAAACAAATGGAACATGATAAATGGATCGGCGATGGCTAGAAGACCGGTGACTTCGACCGCCGAACACCGCCCGAACAAGGAGAGGAACCGACTTCGGCAGAAGTCGTGACACATTATGTACATGTAGGTATAGTTAAAGTGACTATGCATAGATGATAAACAGAGAGTAGCAGCAGCGTAAAAGAGGGGTTGGGGCGGGACACAATACAAATAGTACGGGTAGCCATTTGATTACCTGTTCAGGAGTCTTATGGCTTGGGGGTAACAGCTGTTGAGAAGCCTTTTGGTCCTAGACTTGGCGCTACGGTACCGCTTGCCATGCGGTAGCAGAGAGAACAGTCTATGACTGGGGTGGTTGGGGTCTTTGACAATTTTTAGGGCCTTCTTCTCACACCGCCTGGTGTAGAGGTCCTGGATGGCAGGTAGCTTAGCCCCAGTGATGTACTGGCCCGCACGCACTACCCTCTGTAGTGCCTTGCGGTCGGAGGCCGAGCAGTTGCCATACCAGGCAGTGATGCAACCAGTCAGGATGCTCTCGATGTTGCAGCTGTAGAACCTTTTGAGGATCTGAGGACCCAGGCCAAACCTTTTTAGTTTCCTGATGGGGAATAGGCTTTGTCGTGCCCTCTTCATGACTGTCTTGGTGTGTTTGGACCATTCTAGTTTGTTGGTGATGTGGACACCAAGGAACTTGAAGCTCTCAACCTGCTGCACTACAGCCCCGTCGATGAGAATGGGGGTGTGCTCGGTCCTCCTTTTCCTGTAGTCCACAATCATCTCCTTTGTTTTGATTACGTTGAGGGATAGGTTGTTATTCTGGCACCACCCGGCCAGGTCTCTGACCTCCTCCCTATAGGTTGTCTCGTCGTTGTCGGTGATCAGGCCTACCACTGTTGTGTTGTCTGCAAACTTAATGATGGTGTTGGAGTCGGGCCTGGCCACGCAGTCGTGGGTGAATAGGGAGTACAGGAGGGAACTGAGTTTTTCCCATTCTTCTCTGCAAATGCTCTCAAGCTCTGTCAGGATGGATGGGGAGCGTCGCTGCACAGATATTTTCAGATCTCTCCAGAGATGTTCGATCGGGTTCAAGTCTGGGCTCTGGCTGGGCTACTCAAGGACATTCAGAGACTTGTCCTGAAGCCAGTCCTGCTCTGTCTTGGCTGTGCGCTTAGAGTCGTTGTCCTGTTGGAAGGATCTCTCTGTACTTTGCTCCGTTCATCTTTCCCTCGATCCTGACTAGTCTCTCAGTTCCTGCCGCTGAAAAACATCCCCACAGCATGATGCTGCCATGATCTGAGAGTCCTTTAGGTAACCTTTGGCAAACTCCAAGCGGGCTGTCATGTACCCTTTACTGAGGAGTGGCTTCTGTCTGGCCACTCTACCATAAAGGCCCGATTTTTGGAGTGCTGCAGAGATGGTTGTCCTTCTGGAAGGTTCTCCCATCTCCACAGAGGAACTCTGGAGCTCTGTCAGAGTGACCATCGGGTTCTTGGTCACCTCCCTGACCAAGGCTCTTCTCCCACGATTGTTCAGTTTGGCCAGACGGCCAGCTCTAGGAAGAGTCTTGGTGATTCCAAACTTCTTCCATTTAAGAATGATGGAGGCCACTGTGTTCTTGGGGACCTTCAATGGTGCAGAAATGTTTTGATACCCTTCCCTAGATCTGTGCCTCGACACAATCCTGTCTCGGAGCTCTACGGAAATTCCTTCGACCTCATGGCTTGGTTTTTGCTCTGACATGCACTGTCAACTGTGGGACTTTATATAGACAGGTGTGTGCCATTCCAAATCATGTCCAATCAATTGCATTTACCACAGGTGGACTCCAATCAAGTTGTAGAAACATCTCAAGGATGATCAATCGAAACAGGATGCACCTGAGCTAAATTTAGAGTCTCATAGCAAAGGGTCTGAAAACTTATGTAAATAAGGTATTTCTGATTTTTATTTTTTATAAATTAGCAAACATTTCTAAAAACCTCTTTTTGCTTTGTCATTATGGGGTATTTGTGTGTAGATTGATGAGGGGAAAAATGATTTTAATCAATTTTAGAATAGGGCTGTAACATAACAAAATGTGGAAAAAGGGAAGGGGTCTGAATACTTTCCGAATGTACTGTAGATCTTATATAATACATTATATAATACATCCAATATAATACAGGTGGTGTAACGGCTTTCGTCTTCCTCCTTGTCTGAGGAGGAGAAGTTAGAAGGATCGGAGGACCAATGTGCAGCGTGGTAATTGTTCATCTTGATTTAATAAAAGTGAACACTCAAAATAGAAAAAAAAAACAAATGTGAAAAAACGAAACAGTTCTGTCTGGTGCAGACACACGAAGACTGAAGACAACCACCCACAAAACCCAACACAAAACAGGCTACCTAAATATGGTTCCCAATCAGGGACAACGATTGACAGCTGCCTCTGATTGAGAACCATATCAGGCCAAACACAGAAATAGCAAAACATAGAAATACAAACATAGACTGCCCACCCCACCCCAACTCACGCCCTGACCATACTAAATAAAGACAAAACAAAGGAAATAAAGGTCAGAACGTGACAGGTGGAGTGTTGACGTGAGCTTTGAGGATAGCATGGCCATCCATTGACATAGTGTCAAAAACACAACTCAGGTCAGTAGCTGAAATCTTAAATGGTTGAATCTTTCAGTGTTAATGCTAATTATCAAACACTGTTATTACATTTTCCTGGGCTGTTCATGGCTTCACATAAATCAGATATTGGGGGTGGTATTTCACTGAAACATAAGATCCTCATGCCCTGTCCCTCACATCTGATTTACCACCCGACAAGAGAGGGAGCAGGGAACATTGATATACACTGATCTTCCTAATATTGAGTTGCCCTGCCCACTCCACCAGGACATGGACTCTATAAAGTGTTGAAAGCGATCCACAGGATTTTACAAGTTACATCAATAAGCGATCATAGCTTTCATCTAATCAGTCTATGTCCTGGAAAGGGCAGCTGTTCGTAGTGTTTTGTACACTCATTAAGTGTAGAATTAGCACACAGCCAAGGTTTGGATGGCAGGGACATCACTACCGTCAGCACAGTGGAGTCACAGAATCCCCACCCTTCTCTCCTTATCTTCTGCCACTCCTCTCCTCCCCTCCTTTCCTATCCTTCCTCCCATCCTCTCCCCTTGATTATTCCACTGTTCCAAAACATGTTGACATAGCATTATAGGGTTCTTCTGACTATATACATACCTCTTCTCCTCTCGTGTTTCCTCTCAGAAGAGTCAAAACTGATCAACTGTCACATGTCCAGAGAGTACTGTAGGACAGGCCAGAAGTGCCTGTCTGTTTTCATTCTCCAACACCACCACGCCTGCCTGATGTGTTCCGTAACCCTCACCCCAGTTGGTGAAACCCTCACAGAATACTTCACACTCCCATTCCCCACATTCCCTAAACTGGAGGCTCCTAGGCGACTGATAATATTACAACCATAATCCACAGGGGTCTTAAAAGGGTAGGATGAAGTTACCGGTAGACACTGAAGTTCAGTTTTGTGTTTCCTCCTCTAATTGTTAAAGGCCCAGTGCAGTCAAAATTCAGGAACTTCTAATCAGCCTGTTTGCATGAGCGGGAGTTTCGGCTTCCCTGGTGATATCACCAGGCGGTAAATTGGTTAATAGGCCAATAACAAAGAGAGTTCCAAAACTCTGCCAATAACAGCTAGTTTTAAGTTTTCTCCTCCCAACTCAGACCACTCCCAGACAGTCCTAGTAAAATTCTTGCTTAAGATTTTTTTTAATCATTTTTTTAAAGCTAATATTAAAAATATTACAATAAGGTACTTAATTGTTACCCAAATGATTTGATATAAAAACATCTGCGTTGGGAAAGGGAGATACCTAGTCATTTTTACAACTGAATGCATTCAACTGAAATGTGTCTTACGCTTTCAACCCAACCCCTCTGAATCAGAGAGGTGCAAGGGGATGCCTTTAATCAACATCCACGGCGCCCAGAGAACAGTGGGTTAACTGCCTTGCACAGGGGCAGAACCACAGATTTGTACCTTGTCAGCTCTGAGATTTGATCCAGCAACCTTTTAGTTACTGACCCAACACTCTAGCCACTAGGCTACCTGCCTTCACAGTTTGGATTTTAGGACAGTAATCTTTTCCTAGATCTGTTTGTACATTGTTAAGGGTTGTAGTAGGAGACTATACCTGAGAAAGAACCCCTGTCATGTGCTCCAACAGCAACCCCCACCCCTCTCCTTGAGTCTCATATTCCCTGTCCAGTATCTGTTTCACATTGCGAATGGAAGGACATTAGCAGATGACACTTTGACATTCAAGACTCACCAAGACCTGAGAGAGACCCTGTAGGCAGAAAGATGATCCTAATTTAATGTGAAATAAATGTATTGAATTTGATTGGCTTGCATGACTACATGCTCGCTCTACTCTTGCACACTGAGAAGAGAAAGAGAGAGAGAAATAGGCTCTGACCACTGGTGCTGGCCATGGTGCTGGACTTTGAGAAAATCGATTATAATAAACATGATACTCCCTTGTTAATTATGCACCGCTAAATGACATTCTACATGTGTCAATTTCAATCCTTCTTTATCTACCCTTGTTGTGTCAGACTGGCAGACAGCACCGTGCCATTGGACATAGGCTGGTGACAAGTATTATTTTTAGACCT
The DNA here is from genome assembly GCF_002910315.2 of Salvelinus sp. IW2-2015. Taxonomy (NCBI): domain Eukaryota; kingdom Metazoa; phylum Chordata; class Actinopteri; order Salmoniformes; family Salmonidae; genus Salvelinus; species Salvelinus sp. IW2-2015. Next base: position 27,571,187 of record NC_036842.1, read on the forward strand.
GGCAAAAACAAAATGTAAAAAAGAAGTGGGCGTCTTTTCTGCTGATACTGCTGCAACTTTATATGACGTCTATAGGTAGCCTACACACCCTGGGTCAGGATACACTTTTCCCCCACGAAAAATAGTTTTACAGCTATAGTTATTGGTCCTATACTTCAACATTAGTGTCAACTGTCAAGGGATGACACATTTTGAAACCCTGGATGCCGTTCTTTCTATTTCAAGATTACGCTGAGCACAAAATCTCTGAGCAAATTCTCCAACTTGGAATGTCATCAACGTTGCTCTGCGGAGTGCCGATAAGAAGCCATTGAAAATAGATGAGAAGAACCTGCTACAATGAATACAATGGAAACGGTGGAATGTATCAGGATAGATCCAGATACTCTGACAATGCTAGAGGATGATGTGGACATCACTGAGGGAGTCTCCCAAATCAATGATGAGGTTGAGGATCTCCGCAACAGGTAGCAGCCTATATCCTACATCATTTCTGACATTCTGTACAGCCTACTAGAAGTGAGTCTTTTTCCAAAGTACACTACCGGTCAGTTTTAGAACACCTACTCATTCAAGGGTTTTTCTTTATTTTTACTATTTTCTACATTGTAGAATAATAGTGAAGACATCAAAACTATGAAATAACACATATGGAATCATGTAGTAACCAAAAAAGTGTTAAACAAATCTAAATATATTTTAGATTCTTCAAATAGTCACCCTTTGCCTTGATGACAGCTTTGCACACTCTTGAATGAATAGGTGTTCTAAAACTTTTGACCGGCAGTGTACATTCGCAAAAAACCTTATCCCCTCCTTCGTCGAGATCACATTAGTGTGGATGAATAGTTAAGGAGATAATTAAATTATTTGATAAAGGATTGAAAATTATTTCTGTCTCTGAGCATCCCACTTTGTCGAGATAAATCAGAGTTCAATCCATAGTAATCATGTCTTGTTATGATTTCAGTAAGGTTTACTCCATACAAAAGGTCACATTCCTAGTGAGACAGACAGACAGACAGACAGACAGACAGACAGACAGGAAACAGACAGACAGACAGACAGACAGACAGACAGACAGACAGACAGACAGACAGACAGACAGACAGACAGACAGACAGACAGACAGACAGACAGACAGAGGGGCAGGGGTAGAGGGATCGTCACATATATAAGGCTTTTATTTCAAGTCATTTTTTATTATAATTTCTTGGTGTGCCTCGAAATGGGAAAATTTACATTTGCCCCAGTACCTCACCATGTTATTTGTATTATCGCGTCTCTTCCAGTTTGCGGTTGGCGGTTCAGGATGAGGCGGTGCGTCCCAAGATGCAGTGCTTAATGATGGACCCCTCCTTCTCCATGGTTACCGTGCAGGGCGAGGACAGCGGCATCCAATGGGAGACCAGCTCCAGCCGCTGCTCCACCCCTTGGGGTTCCGAAGCTGAACCCACCCCTACCGTCGCCTCGGAATTCTGCTTTCCCATTAATGAAAGGTCTGTTTCACCTGGATTAGGATCTGGAATGGCAGGTAAAATAACCTTTGTCATGGATGAGGCAATGATGGTGAGGAGGCCAAGGATGAAAACAAGTTGTGGAGGAGGACGCAGGAGCCGGGCTGACAGACGGGGACGGACTCCTCTGCCCACAGGTGATGACTTAGGTGAGGTCACTGAAAGAAATTAGGTAATGTCTCAAACTCTGATATGCTCAAACTGTAAACTATTGAGAAACGTTTTTGCATATTTTTCCTTCCTCAGGTGAGTTGGTTGAGAAGCCAGAGCTAGTGGAGGTCTCCCTGCCCAATGTGAGGGCAGAGGGAGATGGGGAGGAGGAGGAAACGACAGATCCCAAAGAGGAGAAGAAGCAGAGTTTGTTCCGCCTGGTGTCAGAAGGCTCAGAGATCCTGAACATCGTGGTTCCTCCCAGGCTGGTGAGCATAGACGAGGAGGAGAGCCAAGTCATGGTGGACAACCTGTCTTACCTGGAGGAATCCACCTTCACCAAACCCAGTAACGAAATCATAGAAGAGGTGACAAACACAATTGAATTAGATCTGTAGACCTTACTCTGTGTATCCATCCATCCATTCAGTCATTCATTAATTTATTTGCTCATTCACTTGTTTGTTTATTCATTCACTGATCCATTCATTCAGGTGTTTGAGGAGGACAACGCACCATCAGTGGGAGGTGGAGATCAAACGGTGGAACACACTGACTCCTCCCATCTCACCAGGCCTGATCAGACTGACCCTCCTGGGGCTCCGGTGGCAAAGCAGCCCAGACGAGGAGCCACCAGCGACATGGACTACTTTGAGACATTTACTCAGATGGATGAGCCTGCTCCAGGAGGCCCCACCATGATTGAAGAAGGACAGGAGGAGGAGGAAGCAGACTGTGGAGAGGAAAACCAGCAAGTGAGTGAGGAGCCGGAACAGCTCCAAGATGCCGCACCTGTGACCGAAGACTTGGGAGGTTCCAACACAGGCGTTAGCGGAGAAGAAATCTCCAGTGACCATCTAGATGAGGTGTTCTACGGCGGTATGGACAATATGCCTTCTAAGAACTATCTGGAAGTAGAGGAGAGCGCAGTAGACAAGTCACCCAAGTCCCCCCTGAAGGAGAGTGGATCGGCCCTCTTCGGCAGCGAGGAAACCGTCCTCACCCCCATCTTCCTCCCCTCGGGACCCCCCAAAATCATCAACCCCACTCTGCTAGAAGAGCCTACGGCCATGGCCTTCCTTTACACAGACCTGTATGAAGAGGCGGTGGGCAGCAGGGAAGGAGTGAAGGAGGAAGACACTGAGAGTATGACCTCCGAAAGGTCCTTCCACAGCAGACACTCAGACCGGGAGGCCAGGGGGTACCTGGAGAAGTTTGTCCTGAAGGACGAGACTCCCATGGTGGAGCTGGAAGGGGAACCGGCAGTAGAGGAAGGCTTCAGAACTTGGGCACAGGAATTGTACACGCTGGACAGCTTTCTCTCACACCCTGATGATGGAGAGACAGAAGGGGAGATCCAGGAGTTTGAGCATGACATGACAGATTTTTTCCGTACGAACGCCAGTTCCTCTCCATCTGATGATCGGTACATCCCATCACTGGATAAAGAAAAGAACCATGCAGAACCTGTGAAGGAGAACAAACATGTTAAGGCAGACAATGTTTTAAAGACAGTGCAGGAAGCACCTCAGCTTCAAGTGGTTAAAGAAGTGAAAACCACAGAGGAGGAGAACAAGACTCAGGGCGTTGTCACAGATTTAAATGATCCACCACTTTCTGACCCAGAGTCTTTCTCTGAGAGGGCTGGTGGGGGGAGTGTCACTGAGCCCCCCACAGACATAGATCTCTCATACAAACATGATGCTCCCACAGTGGAACTACAAACACTCCCACCTCTGAGTGACAGTGGAACAAATCAGGAAGCTCCAAAGCCAGTAGCCCCCCCTAGAAGGAAGCCAGCTGCACCTCACAAGAGCTCTCTGAAACTAGCGCCACTGGCTCGAGCCCAGACCCCAGTTGAGATCCTAGATGGAGGAGGGGATAGAGGGAAGGAAGAGAGGGAGGAGGAGAAAGAGAAGGCTTCACCAGCTGAGACTGCTGATGAAGGAGAGGGGGATGGAGAGACAGGACAGAGGGAGGAGGAGAAAGATATGACAACACCAGTTGACGGCTCATCCTCATTTTACCAATCCCAGATTACGCTGCTCTCAAGTATAGCTACTGAACAAGTAAAAGCAGAGGATAAAAAGACTGAATTGGCTGAAGGACACAGAACCACAGAACCACCTCAGGCTGAGGAGAGTGACAGCCCCAAGCCAGAGGCTGACCCGTTATTGACAGGACAGGACAGTAAAACAGAACCAGCTAAAGGAGAGGCTGAACCAGCTGAGTCAGCCAAGCTAGAAGTTGAACCTACAACAGGACCTAGCCAGACCACTCCTTCCGTTCCTGCCCCAGTGAATGACCCAGCCAAAGTTGGCGGCGGATGCATCATCCTTTAGCCTTATTAGGGGGAAAATGCTATGTCCTTTTTAGTCTTATTGGCTTTATACTGCAGCAATTTGAAATTGAGAGGTCAAATGATGAAGTAAAAATTACAGAACTTTTTTTCTCAACCTGGTCTCAGAGCATTTCGTATTATTCTGTACGTAAATCCGAAACACTCCATTTAGTATGATATGTTATGGTTCGTATGGTATGTATTAATTTGTGGATGATATGTTACAAATTACAATTTGTATTATATTTTATAAATTTGCAGAATGTACAGTATGTTACAAATTTTCAAACTGTATGATATGTAATGAATTCTAGCTAGGTGGCTAGTGGCTAACGTTAGCTAGCTGTCTAACAGTATGTAGGCTAGGGGTTAGGGTTAAGTTTAGAAGTTCAGTTAAAGAGTTAATGTTAGGGTTAGCGGAAGGATTAGCTAAAAGGGTTAAGGTTGGGGAAGGGTTAGCTAACATGCTAAGTAGTTGCAAAGTAGCTAAAAGTACCAAGTAATTGAAAAGTTGCTAATTAATTCAATGCTAAAGTTGTCTGTGATGTGAAATTGCAACTATTGGGTTGCTAGACGTTCACGCTGTATGCCCACCCACCATCCCAACTAACCATCCTACTTTAATTTTTGCCTTGAGTAACCATCTGTCTTATGTAACCATACTAACATACAGTATTATACTAATTTTAGTGTCCTGGATTTACATTTACTATGTAACGTCTATCAGACCAGGCTGTTTTTTCTGGATATTTATTTTTATGCATACTTTTTTAAACAGTAGCACAGTAGCACTGGTTTCCCGGATCCAGCCTAAACACTTTCAACGGAGATTCTCTATTAAGCAGTCAGTCAGACTCATAGATAATTGTTAGGTTATTACCATTTAACCTTGTAATTTCTAAATAAATATCTGATCATTTCTGAACTGTAAAATAAAGTTCTACCCATTTTCCTCTCCTTTTGTATCTAAGAGCCGCTGCTCCAGATCATCCAATCTCCTCTGTGTTGATGGATGGTGGCCAGCTGAAAAAAACCTGTGTGTGTGTGTGTCTGTATTCGTGTGTGTGTGTGTGTGTGTGTATGTGTTAGAAATAGGAGGTATGAATCACGGAGGGGGAGGGGGGAATTGGAGAGGTTGGGTTTGTCAAATGAGTAGCCTCTTGTACACATTGATGACCTTATAGGAAGGGAGTGTGTGTGTGTTGTGAGGGGGGGGGGGGGGTCTTAAGTGCACCCCTTGCCTCCACTCACTGTAAAGGGTTATAAATAACCATCCTTGGCCTGAGCCTGACAACCCCCATCTTGACACCAAGTCTCTGTAACCCTGTTCTCTTCTCAGATTGGTCTAGTGAGCCTCTGTAACCATCTTCTTGGATTGGCTCCCACTGCAAAGAACCTTGCAGCCTAAACACATAGTGTGATATGTACTGTATGTTCAGGTTTCTTATTCCACGTGAAGCATGGATGGAAATTAAATATAAGTTTACACGTTTATCCAAGTGTTCCCTGTGTGTCAGCTTGTTGTTGTGGATGATCTAACTGAAGACTGAAGCAGCTGCCAACTCAATCTGAGGAACTGAAGTAGATCTGCATACCTGTTCCCTTTCTTGTATTCACACAGTATTCCTCTTCATTCTCCTATTCATCGTGTTTGTGTTCCCCTGTGAAGAGTTTATGTGCTTTTCACTGGTTTTCAAAGGGTTTTGCATTGTATTGTGTTATATGGGGCTATAAAAGAGATTTTGATAACACATTCACATCACTATCAGCGTGTTTTATTTCATTTTTAGTTTCAGGTGAGATTGTAACATTTTGTTAACATTTTGTTGAAAGGCTTTAGTGCCATCTTCTGGCCAAATGGAAAATCGTACGGTCTTTCCCGCACCAGAACGGCAGGACACGGTAATGCACCAACTGTGCGGTTTACGCTAGTTACCACAAACACAAAGTAAATATTATCTATATTGTAAAATTTTATGAGAAAAAAATAGATTTGTGATCTTAATTTAGGTTAGTGTTAGGCATAAGGTTAGCAGTGTCGTTAAGTTAAAGGTTAGGTTTAAAAATACATTTTAAGAAAATACATTGTAGAAATAGGAGAGGCTTATGACTGTAGTAACTAGTGAAGACTAAACTGCAGTTTAACACCAGGAAATTCCAAACGTCACGACAGCAACATTTTCAAATCAAATGAAAACAAAACTATCGAATTAGTCGTTAATTTCTTAATTCTCTCTGGTAAATTTTATATACACAAAAACACATATTTAAAATATATTTTTACTTGAAATCCAATATTTAATAAAATATCTAGAATTAGTCAATAATTATTTATATATTTTTTATATATATATACATATATTCTTACAACTCTATCATAGGTTTGTACAACTGTAACCCCTGGACTTTATGAATTCTCAGTTCTTGTTATTACATTTTTCAACTTTTAATATTATTTTATGTTTTTCAAAGAAAATATACGTGCAGTGATGTCTTATGTTTTTTTGTTGTATTGTAATTTGAAATGTTATAATAATATATATATATATTTTTAAAGCAGCATTATAGTCCTGGCAGCAGCATTAAGACTTCCGGTTTTCGTATTTTGCCTTCAAAATATTTATACGTATTTTGCCTTCGGGGCGGCAGTGTAGCCTAGTGGTTAGAGCGTTGGACTAGTAATCGAAAGGTTGCAAGATCGAATCCCCGAGGTACAAATCTGTCGTTCTGCCCCTGAACAGGCAGTTAACCCACTGTTCCTAGGCCGTCATTGAAAATAAGAATTTGTTCTTAACTGACTTGCCTAGTAAAATAAAGGTAAAAAAAAAAAAAAAAAAAAATATATATATAAAAAAAAAATAAAAGTCCATGGTAAAACGCTGTGTGGATGATACAAAATTGCAGCTTTGCATAGTGCGTAATGTAAAAATTACGTACAAAATATATAATTACATGGGAGAAAATCTAAACTTAAGATAATTACTATATATAAGATAAATAATTATATAAGGTGAAGCACATTGAAAAATGGTTGGAGCTTTTGTATAGTAAATAACAATAATGGCCTACTGGTAAAAAGTATATACAATAACAATTAAAAAATATATATAATTATTTTGGTTGTATGATTCTTGTTAATTTATTGGTGCTATTGTTCAAGGATTATATTTTGAAATGTAATGTTTAAAAAAAAAGTGTTACTGTATTTTTGTTCTATAGCACAACAAACTGAACTGTAGAGGGAAAAGGATTGATTGTGTGTCCATAAAACCAGAGTCTAGTTTGAACAAAAAGCAAGGACATAGCACGTGTTACAGGACTTTTACTGTGTTCAAACATCTTAAAATGGAATGCCTGGACACTATACGGGTCAAATATAGCACTGTACAGGCAAAATTATCGACAGTGTGTCCATAGAACCCGGGTCCAGTCTACTTACGAGAGTCCCTAGAATACAAATCAGGTGAGTTTGAAGAAAAAGCTAGATCATAGAAAGTGTTATCATAGAAAGTGTTGCTGGACATTTACTGTGGTCAAACAGCTTAAAATGGAACGCCTGGACTGTCAGGTTTTGGCCAGGACTGTTCAGGTTTTGGTCACTAGATGTCCCCATTGCACCTTTTTTGTACCTTTTGTTTTTTCCTTGCTCTAATTATTGTTTGCACCTGTGTGTCGTTCCCTTGTTAGTATTTAAACCCTGTGTGTTCCTCAGTTCTTTGCTCAGTGTTTGTATGTWAGCACCCAGCCCCAGCCTTGTTGTGAACATATTTCTCTTATTGGATTTTCCAGAGGTTCTCTGGTTTAGTGCTTGTGTATTTTTGAGTAGTCTTTTGAGGTTTGTTTTTCCCTGCTGTTTTTACCACTTTGTGGAGTTTCTTTGTATTTTGGAGGATATCCATTTTGTGCCTCTTGGCTTTATTTTTTGACGTGGTGGATTTATATTCTTTGCCTGAAGATCTTGTCCTTTTATTAAACCACCATTTCTAGTACTGCTGAGTCTGCCTCATCTTCTGGGTTCTGCCGACTATTAGTGACTGTTTCTCTCACCGGGTCCTGACATGGACACTATAAGAAACAAATATTGCACTGTACAGGCAAAACGATCGATTGTGTGTCCATAAAACCAGGGTCCTGCCAACTCACCAGAGTCTACCTTTTCCTGGTGAGCACATAGCTACTTTATGAGGCAATAATATGTCACACAATCACAAAAACCAGAACCCACATCCCTGCTACTTTCAATCCAAAAACCCAAGTCCAAGATACAAACCTTTTGATGAATTGCGGCCAGGGTTGGTTGAAGAAAAGTGCTGTTAACCTCCGTGATAACCGTTGGTAGACTACAGGCATAATCGGGGTGATACTAACTAGCAGCATGATCTTACTATGATACGGCTTCAAAAAATAATTTATTTGTCTAGCAAAAACACTTGACCTGATGCATGTTTTGGCAGTGTTGTGGCTTTACTTTCATTAATCTGATGACTGTTCTTTATCGAATCAAATGACTATGTTTAATTGTTACCTGATTAAATTAATAATGTAACAATTAACTCATTAGGAATTTGGGGCACCACGTGAGCGGTTGTTTAAAGCGAGAGGGAGAGGAGTATGTATGCGTGGTGGAAGAAGACAGAGGAAGATCAAGAGCTGTAGTCTCAGATGAGATTAGGGATACTATAAATGATCATGTAATAAATCATGGTCTATCAATGAGAGAGGCTGGTCTGAGAGTGCAGCCAAATCTGCAACGCTCAACAGTGGCATCTATTCTGAGTAATGTCCGGCAAAACAACAGGTAAGATGTACATTCTGCAAGGGCATCTGACTGAACTGCACATTACAGAAGTAAATTGAGCAAAGCCTCCAAACCCACGAGTCAAGCAACTCAGGAAACAATATGTCCAGGTAAGATACAGAACTGTCACGGATTCCTCTGGAACATTCATTGCGCACACTTGGCCCCTATTCCCACTGATTGTATTTGTATATATGTGCCCTTTGTTCACCATGGTGCTGTCGGTTATTGTTACAATGTCCGTTGGTGCGTGTGAGTACATGTGCTGTGTGTTTTGGGCTTTCGTGCCCTTGTGGATTGCGCAGATGACTACGGGTCTCGTCCCGTGTGTTAATCATTGTGCGCATGTGTATTTATTTGAGGTACTCCTCACTCTTTTGTTTGGGTTTCAACCCTGTGTTTTGTGTAGTGTTTGTTTGGTCTTCGTGCCTTTACACGGCACACCGTAATTTGGGGTATAATTATTTTTAAACTATTACGCATTCCTGCGCCTGTCTTCCGAATCATTGTTACCAAATCATTGTTACCAAATCATTGTTACCAACACTCTGACATAAAAAAAAGACAAAAAATGACAAAACATATTGAAGCATATTGCATCATGTCTGATTCATTCACGTAACATATACTGCAATGAATTCTAAACAGCAAAGACATTTTACAAAAAAAAACATTGTTTTTAGTGTTAGAGTTTTTTAGGTCATGGTTTTATGAGTGACAAAGTGTGCTTGTTGGATGACAACCTTTGCTAGTGTGGAAGAATGAGTTGATTTGAGACATGTATGAAGTATTTTGGTAGTTTTAGTGCATTTTGGATGTGAAATTAACTGCTGTGCCAAGCTGAAAGTTGGTTAGGAGAACTGTGTGAAGAGTTTTGAAAAAGTATTGAGAAATGGGTCCTAGCAATTGAAAAAAACTGTATTTAGAATTCAAGGCACACTTAACCAGAATGGCTACCACAGCATTCTACAGCAATGCACCATCCCATCTGGTTTGCGCTTAGTGGGACTATCATTTCTTTTTCAACAGGACAATTACCCAAAACAGATCTCCAGACTGTGTAAGGGCCATTTGACCAAGAAGGAGAGTGATGGAGTGCTGCATCAGATGACCTGGCCTCCAGTCACCCGACCTCAACCCAATTGCGATGGTTTGGTGTGAGTTGGACCGCAGAGTGAAGGAAAAACAGCCCAAAAGTGCTCAGCATATGTGGGAACTCCTTCAAGACTGTAGGAAAAGCATTCCAGGTAAATACCTCATGAGGCTGGTTGAGAGAATGCCAAGAGTGTGCAAAGCTGTCATCAAGGCAAAGGGTGGCTACTTTGAAGAATCTAAAATATTTTTGGGTTACTACATGATTCCATATGTGTTATTTCATAGTTTTGATGTCTTCACTATTATTCTACAATGTAGAAAATAGTAAAATAATGAAAACCCTTGAATGAGTAGGTGTGTCCAAACTTTTGACTGGTACTGTACTCTCACGGTGCACATTTTCACTCCATGATATGTGCGAGGACAACATGTGATGTGCACGCGTTTGTGCGCACGTGTACTTGCACATACACGTGCACACAAATGCGTGTGCATCCCATGTAGTTGTTATGCTGGTGAATGAGGACCCAAAAGCGACGTAATAGAAACAGAGTCTTTATTCCAGTCTTAAACAAATAATGATACTCCTGGATATTATCAAAGGTAAATCCAAAACAGGAAACTGAAATCCTCTCGTCAGTAGAGAGGAACGACTGGAGACGCGACCACAGACTGCAGGTCGCTTCAGGAAGGCACAGGCCGTAGCTGACATAGACGCCTGCTCACACGCAGCATCTGAAGAAGGCAAAAAACACGACAGGGCGGAACAAGGACACAGAACAGCAAACATCAAACAAGAATCCGACAAGGACAGAAAGCGGAAAACAGAGGAGAAATAGGGACTCTAATCAGAGGGCAAAATAGGGGACAGGTGTGAAAGAGTAAATGAGGTCGTTAGGAGAATGAGAAACACTGGGACAGGAACGGAACGATAGAGAGAGAGAGCGAGAGAGGGAGAGAGGGAGGGGAGAGAGAGGGATAGAGAGAGGAAAGAACCTAATAAGACCAGCAGAGGGAAGCACAGGGACAAGACATGATGATCAAAGACAAAACATGACAGTACCCCCCCTCACCGAGCGCCTCCTGGCGCACTCGAGGAGGAACCCTGGCGGCAACGAAGGAAATCATCAATCAACGAACGGTCCAGCACGTCCCGAGATGGAACCCAACTCCTCTCCTCAGGACCGTAACCCTCCCAATCCACTAAGTACTGGTGACCACGTCCCCGAGAACGCATGTCCATGATCTTCCGTACCTTGTAAATAGGGTGCGCCCTCGACAAGGACGGGGGGGGGGGAGGAAGACGAACGGGGGGCGCAAGAAAAGGCTTGACACAGGAGACATGGAAGACAGGGTGGACGCGACGAAGATGTCGCGGAAGAAGCAGTCGCACAGCGACAGGATTGACGACCTGAGAGACACGGAACGGACCAATGAACCGCGGAGTCAACTTGCGAGAAGCTGTCGTAAGGGGAAGGTTACGAGTGGAAAGCCACACTCTCTGACCGCGACAATACCTAGGACTCTTAATCCTACGTTTATTGGCGGCTCTCACAGTCTGCGCCCTGTAACGGCAAAGTGCAGAACCTGACCCTCCTCCAGGTGCGCTCACAACGTTGGACAAAAGCCTGGCGGAGGGAACGCTGACTCGGCGAGCTGGGACGAGAACAGAGGAGCTGTACCCAGACTACTCTGAAACGGAGATAGCCCGGTAGCAGACGAAGGAAGCGAGTTGTGAGCGTACTCAGCCCAGGGGAGCTGTTCTGCCCAAGACGCAGGGTTTCGAAACGAAAGGCTGCGTAATATGCGACCAATCGACTGATTGGCCCTTTCTGCTTGACCGTTAGACTGGGATGAAACCCGGAAAGACTGACGGAAGCACCAATCAAACGACAGAACTCCCTCCAAAACTGTGACGTGAATCGGGCCTCTGTCTGAAACGGCGTCTAACGGGAGGCATGAATTCTGAACACTTCTCAATGATGATTTGTTGCCGTCTCCTTAGCGGAAGGAAGCTTAGCGAGGGGAATGAAATGTGCCGCCTTAGAGAACCTATCGATAACCGTAAGAATCACAAGTCTTCCCCGCAGACGAAGGCAGACCGTAATAAAGTCTAAGGCATGTGAGACCATGGTCGAGAAGGAATGGGAAGCGGTCTGAGACGACCGGCAGGAGGAGAGTTACCTGACTTAGTCTGCGCGCAGTCCGAACAAGCAGCCACGAAACGGCGCGTGTCACGCTCCTGAGTAGGCCACCAAAACCGCTGCGAATAGAAGCAAGCGTACCCCGAACGCGGGTGGCCAGCTAACTTGGCAGAGTGAGCCCACTGAAGAACAGCCAGACGAGTAGAGACAGGAACGAACAGAAGGTTACTAGGACAAGCGCCGGCGACGCAGTGTGAGTGAGTGCTTGCTTAACCTGTCTCTCAATTCCCCAACAGTCAACCCGACAACACGCCTTACAGGAGAATCCCCTCGGGTCGGTAGAAGCCACAGAAGAACTAAAGAGACGGGTAAGGCAAGCGCTTGGTGTTCTTATTTCCCGGGCGATAGGAAATCACGAACTCGAACGAGCGAAGAACAGCACAACAGCTGCAGATGCAATTAAGCTGTTTGCAGTAAGATGTACTCTGGTATAAAGGTTATTATGTACATTAAAAAGAAATCATAATTTATTTATTTCATTCTCTGTCTTGAATTGTAAGTTATGGGCAAAATAATGCTTTTTTGCTCTTGAGTAACCCTTATTCCATTTTAAAAAATCAGTCCCAGCATCTTTAATCACATGACCCTACTTCTACGTAAATAGTGGGGTTACTGTGTGTCTTTTGGTTGTTTATTTCTCTAATCCATATCAGAGAGGTTTTTATTGAAGTTTTATTCCTAAAGTTCTGATTATTTATTTGCATGTTTAATTTGGCCATATTTCTATTTTCAGATGTAATACTATATCTCATTGCAAGATTGCTTTCAGTAACTTCAAGACTGGTCGGCTCGAAGGGCAAACAACAGAAAGGAAAGATCGAAATTTAAAATATAGCGGATGTTAAAAACTGAATCTTGTGCACTATTATTCAGTATTTTATTTCATAATTCTCCAAGCTCTTAACACCTGGTTTCCACAGATTGTGAGGGTAGTCTCGCCCGGCAACTGCTGGTTCCTACGAACATTCAGGGACCCGATTGCTCCGCCACCGGCTACAATACTCGTCTTCGTGAAGGGGAGATGTGGATAAATTGGGTTATGGTGGGTTTTCAAAGTCTTGAACTTTTTTCTGTGTGAGCTCAGCCTGAACTAACGCCCCACACGAATCATCAAATCCTCGTCAGGACCCGTGACTGGTGTTCAGATTGTTCTTAACGTTCGTCAATTGATGCTTTAGATACCAAGTTACTCTGACATTTTTTTTTTAGCTCCCCCTATCCCCTGCCTTGTAGCACTTTCAGATGTCGTTACTCTGTTGACTGTCTAAAAATGCAGTCTGGGTGTGAGAGGGTTGCTTGGGCATATCATACCATCTCTATTATGTATTTTAAAGATGTTATTATTTCATTAATTATCCCCTAAGCCTTATCTCAACACTAATAAAAACTATGAGCCACACTATGTAATTTTGAGGACTACCATGTTTTGTCTTTGATCATCATGCTTTTCCCTTGCTTCCTCTGCTGGTCATTAATTCTTTTCTTCCTCCTCTCTCTCTCCCTCCCTCTCTCCCTCTCTCGCCCTCTCTCTATCGTTCCGTTCCTGCTCCACGCTGTTTCTCATTCTCCTAACGACCTCATTTACTCTTTCACACCTGTCCCCTATTTTGCCCTCTGATTAGAGTCCCTATTTCTCCTCTGTTTTCCCTTGCTTCCGTTGTCGGTTCTTGTTTGCTGTTCTGTGTCCTTGTTCCGCCCTTTTTTGCCCTTCTTCAGATGCTGCGTGTGAGCAGGCGTCTATGTCAGCTACGGCTGTGCCTTCCTGAAGCGACCTGCAGTCTTGTGTCGCGTCTCCAGTCGTTCCTCTCTACTGACGAGAGTTTCAGTTTCCTTTTGGATTTACCTTTGATAATATCCAGGAGTATCATTATTTGTTTAAGACTGGAATAAAGACTCTGGTCTATTACGTCGCTTTTGGGTCCTCATTCACCAGCATAACAGAAGAATCGACCAAGAATGGACCCAGCGACTCGGATTCTCGCAACACTGCCGTCGAGATCCCGGAGCAATGCTCGGCAGACACGAGCAGGAATTGTCTGCTGCTCGTCATGCCGTTGAGTCCCGCTCAGGTCTCCGATCTCTCAGGACAGTTTCAGAGTCTTCGTCTCGTTCCACCAGCTACTTCTGGTCTTCCGAGTCTCCGGAACCTAGGGTTAATAACCCACCATGTTACTCTGGGCAGCCCACTGAGTGTCGCTCCTTTCTCACCCAGTGTTATTGTTTTCTCTCTCCAGCCCAACACATACTCAAGAGAGAGAGCTCGGATCGCTACGTCATATCACTCCTTACTGGTCGGGCTCGGGAGTGGGGCACAGCTATCTGGGAGGCAAGGGCTGAGTGTTTAACGTTTATCAGAACTTTAAGAGGAGATGATAGGGTTTGATCGTCAGTTTTTGGGAAGGAGGCTTCCAGGCCCTGGCTTCCCTATGTCAGGTGATCGATCCAAACGGATTACTCTATAGTTTCGCCTATTCGCAATCATGGAACGCAGCGGCGTTTCCCTCTTCTGGGGGAATTGCTGAGGTAAAGATATCTCTCCCGGGATCTTCAGCGTGACTCTTTACTTGCACCGCCTCCGCATGACGACGAGTAGCTCTCCACGGAGCTCTGGGAAGAGAAGCCCAGGTTTAACGTTTTCCCTCTCTCCATCTACCACCGGGCTGCAGGGGCAACTGCACCACTGCAGTGGAAGTTATCAATCCTGCATTGGACTAAGGAGTGAGGATTTTAGAGGAAGTAACAAGCGCTCTATAGCCCTCAACCACTGTCGTCCATTCGCGCTCATGTCTACTTGCTGGCAGGCATAGCGTATCTAAGTTCTCGTCTGTCCATTACAAAATCGAATACGCTTGACGGTCATCTCGCGGAGGCTACTGGTGCGCTTGCAGCCATGAGATAAATACATAACACGCGATCTCCAAATCGGATGCCCTGTATACCGTCATCGAAATGGTCCTACTACCGCCCCAATTTTTTTTTTTTTTTTTTTTTTTTTTTTTTTTTTTTGTTTTTTTTTTTTTTGTTTTGTGTTTGGGGAGGACAGCAGGTATCTGCTGCTTCCTTCCTCAGTCTGCCGCCTTATACCTCAGATCTGCGTCAACCTCGAAGATCGAGTATGAATTGTTTGGGCTAAGCAATGTGTCGGAAACTATCCACATTTCTCCGAGACATTATACATGAGGGTAAACGCATCAGGACGGCACCATGTTCTGCCTATTTAGATTACGGGTATCGTTGCATCGCCCGTAAGAGAATCAAAAGAGATGAGTCTACCACTACCCTGGGGTACGCGCAGCACACGACCACTGAACTTGCGAGTCATTAGCACAGAGAACCCATGTGCTCCGTGTGTGCAGTGTTTGCAAGAGTGTGTTCGTTTCACCTATGTTCCACACCTATGACCGAATACTCACCTCGCAATCGAAACGCGAAGATACCTTAAGACGACAACTCGAGAAAGCCGCTGCCACCCGACACTGACTTAGAACGGGCCAATACGCTGACAGCCTGAGACCTTAGCGGAATCCTCTGAATGCCTTCCAGCCCGGGGGAACAATAACAGACCGAGTATACGATGTTGGTACTTGAGAGTCGAGCAGCCTGATAAGCAGCCCGGTCACTCAGGATTTGTCAGTTCTTGCAACCGTTCTACCTATGCTAATCACTTGCATTCGCTTGGCATATCTGAAGAAGGTCTCCTGAGTCCTTACAACGCCTCGCCAGACAGCTGCTGTTACTTTAAACTCTCCCAGACTCTCGAGTGTAGTAAGTAACCGGTTAGTAAAGTCTACATATCCCACTGGACCTGTTCATCTCTAGTTCTAATGACCCTAACTAACTCAACAGGAATGTTCCTATCAAGTTCATAGAGTGCCGGACTCGGATTAATAATGCCTGAGATACATGCGCCGAGCAGTCTTGCAGGCTCCCACTCTATGCCGCGAGAAACCTCCGAACGGCATGAACTCGTTCGCATATACTTCAAACGTATAACTGCTACTGGAAATCTGGGGTATTTGAGCTTACACTATCAGCGCGCCTTACTCCACCCTCTCGTTCCGCCGTCTCTTGGATGCTGCTAACTCGTAGCATGGCGGCCAATGCGCGTATACAGATATATCGCATCTCACTTAGGTACAAGAGACATGGCTTCCACTGCCAGAATCTCGGTAAGGCTGAACGCGATATCATAAGGGGAGCGATAACGATTCTAACCGTTATTCTCATTCAGCCCTCGATAATCACACGCAGTGGCGCAGATGCTGACCCGCTGCGCGTGTCTTTGCTTTATCAAAGTCTATACATCGACCCCGCTCCGGGGAGCAATGAAGAACGGCACACGGTATCCCGGTCTCGGGGGGGGGGGGGGGGGGGGGCAGCCTTCCTATCACTTACCTTACCCAGCCGCAGGAGACAGTACAAAGATAGGATCCTCCAGAGAGCCTGTGTTTTTCATTCTTGTTTAACGAGGAGAAGGAGACCCTTCTCGACTAGTCTTGCGCCCTCTATATCTGCCACCCTAGGTGGGGGTTTTCTTCTCTATTTTTATTTTTTTTTTTTTTTTTTTTTTATTATTTGTTGTTTATCTTTTCTTTATATTTTTTTTTTTTTTTTCACTTTATTTTTTATCTTATATATTTTTTATTCTATTTCTCTCTTTTTTTTTTTTTTTTTTTTTTTTTATATATTTATGTTTTTTCTCTTGATTTCTCTTGATTTCTTTTTATTATTTTATTCTTTCTTTCATCTTATTCTTATATTATCTCTCTTGGTTTTTTTTTTTTGTGGTTGTTGTTTTTGTTGTTTTTGTGTTTTTGTCTATCTTCTTGTTTATGACGACCAGTTCCTCGCTGAGTAGTGGGGGACAGAGAAAAGGGAGGATAGTCAGACATTATAACCACTTCACTTGAGCAAGAAACGTTCCAGGATTGATAGAGATTACGTTGATGACTCAAGATGATAATGAGAGGATGTGTATGAGCATTATTAGCCAGTGGGATACCCAAAAGCAACATGCGTGTTTAATAGGGCGTGAACGAGGAATCTAAAAAAAAGTAGATATCGGTGCTCACTTGTGGGTTACAGATCGTTTAGGGTTAAATGGAGTGGTGCTCACGAGTCGTTGGATGCTGCGAGGAGTACTGACTGAAGCTCAGTCTAGAGGGCGATATCATGGGCGTGTTCCTCTAACTTGTCTGAGTAGGAATTCAGCTTTGCCGGAGCGTCCTATGCTGTCGTCGCATAAAACACCTCTCAGCCCAGGAGTCTTCAGAGGGCACGCACGAGAGCTGATGTGCGCGAACCTCCAGCGGTAGATGACCAAAGATTTCAAGGTAGAGGAGGAGTGTTGGTAGTGGGAGAGACCTGGATTTAGTATGCGTCGTCGACGCATAGTGCGCTCCGGTGCGTTGTGTTGAGCTGTGATGACTCGTGTTTTTCTTTAGCGTGGGATTGCATGACAGTTAGCGATGGGAGGAGGAATGTACGCAGTGCAGGAGTACCGCGGTGGTAATATAATGGGCAAAGGCGGTTGTGTGATTTCTTCCGGTGTCTCCGCTCTGCCTTAGTCGAGATTCTTACCCCAGTTCTCTTTTGCATGTCCTAGTCGGTCTGGAGCTCGGTGGTTGGAGAGGATTGTTGAGGAGTGCGGGTGGAGGTGAGAACCCGGGGTTGTAAAGCGGGGAGCTCTTCGTTCCGCGAGCGGTGCGGGGGCGGCGGCGGTGTCACGGAAAGATCTAGCGCCGGGGTCGTGCTGGATTGTGCGGGGATGTCGGAGTGCTAATCAGAGGAGGAGTGCTGCGGCGCGTGGAGAGACGTGCGGCCGGGGAGAGAATGTCATCGCTTAACCCTCGAGCATGGAGGAGGTGCCTCCCAGTAGACGAGGCGGAAGCAACGCCTGGGCCCCTTGGGGGTGGCTGCGTGTTGTGCGCGTGCACTGGATGAGCAGCAAGAGTGCGAAACTCTAGTGGAGTAAGTGCGCGGGTTGAGTGGAGTGCGGGAGTCGAGCCGTGTGACGATAGGCAAGCAGGGCCCTGGGAGCTCTCGTGCCCAGAAGGGAGGGCTGGAGGACAGTGCAAAGGAGGACCTGCGGTAGTTGCAGGGTGGGCGTCGCGTCTGTGTGAAGGGGAGTTCGATGGTGAGATGAGCGGGTGAGAAGGCACGGTCAGCCCTGTGGCGCTGGCCGAGGAGATGCTTGGTGCCCCAGCTCCCAGGCGGGGGGGGGTGGGGGGTGGGCTAGCGAGGTAAGGGGAGTGAGGGTGGGATAGTGACGGTGACCGAAATGCCAGGCTCAGGTGCTCTGCTTGAGTGAGTGTGTTGGGGCGTGGGAGAGGAAAGATCACGAAGGAGGTGGGCAGCGACGGTGGCGGTAAGGTGCAGGGATAGCGGACAGCGTGCGAGTGGCGGGTGCCGCGAGAGAGCGATGTTGGGTTTATTTAGACCCGCGAGGTTTCCGGGGACTCGAGAGACGGCGAGAAGTGAGGCTGGGCGAGCGGGGTAGAGCGAGAAGACTCTGAAGACGTGTCCTGAAGGATCGGAGACCTGGAGGGCGGGGGACATGGGTCTGCAAGTGCGGCATGGACGGAGCGAGCAGGAGCAGATTCGCGTGGCGGCCGTGGGCTGGGCGAGCAGTTGGCGTCGCCGTGGGATCTCTGGACGGGCGAGTTGCGGAGAATCCTTAGTCGTCTGGGTCGCGATTTTCTCTGGTCGGATTCTTCTGCTTCAGTGCTGGGTGATGAAGACCCAAAAAGCGACGTAATAGAAAACAGATAGTGTAGCCATGTCTTAAACAAAATAATCATACTCCTGTATATTCAAGGTTAAATCCAACAACAGGAAAACTGAAAATCCTCTCGTCAGTAGGAGAGGATATCGATGGAGACGCGTCCACGACACAGATGCAGGTCGCTTGCAGGAAGCCACATGCCGGTAGCTAACATAGACGCGGGCTTGCTTGCACACGTAGCATCTGAAGAAGGCAGGAAAGACACGACAGTCGTCTGGAAGCAAGGACAGCAGAAACAGCAAACATCAGCTAGGACATGAATCCTGACTAAGCTGACAGAGGCGGAAAATCAGGAGGCGAGAGAATAGGGACTCTAATCAGAGGGCAAAATAGGGGACAGGTGTGAAAGAGTAAATGAGGTCGTTAGGAGAATGAGAAACAGCTGGGAGCAGGAACGGAACGATAGAGAGAGAGAGCGAGAGAGGGAGAGAGGGAGGGGGAGAGAGAGGGATAGAAAGAGGGAAAGAACCTAATAAGACCAGCAGAGGGAAGCACAGGGACAAGACATGATGATCAAAGACAAAACATGACAGTAGTCCTCAAATATATCATGATTGTGGCTCATAGTTTTTCCATGTTAGATTTGGAGATAAGGCTTAGGAGGATAATTAATGAATAAATAACATCTCTTAAAAATACATAATAGAGAATGTATATAGATGTGCCCAAGCAACCCTCTCACAAACCCAGCAACTGCATTTTTAAGACAGTCATACAGAGTAAACGACATCTGAAAAGTGCTACAACAGGCAAGGGGATAGAGGGGGTGAGAGCTAAAAAAAAAATGGTCAGAGTAAACTCTGGTATCTAAGCAGCATCTAAAATGAGAAACGTTAAAGAAAATCTGACCACACACACGTCACCAGAGACTAAGGACTGACAGTCTATATGGATCCGATTCGTGTGGGGCGTTAGTCCACTGGCTTGAGCTGACAAACGTTTGATACAAATATAAGTTTCAAGATTTAGGAAAACACTCACCATGATCACGCACCAACTATTTTTGTACTTACGCTTCAGAGGACTTTGTCTCAAATGTCGGTAGCACCGTAGCAGATCTGTCCTGGGAGCGGCATTGCGTGGATGATTCGCTGAATGTTCGCGTAGGACAGCACCCGTTTGCTGGCGAGACGACCTCCACACCAATTCTTCGTTGGAATCACACCATGTTCCTTGCAGAACTTTTATCACTGCAGTCAGCTTTTTGTAGAAATTCTG
The DNA here is from genome assembly GCF_002910315.2 of Salvelinus sp. IW2-2015. Classification (NCBI taxonomy): domain Eukaryota; kingdom Metazoa; phylum Chordata; class Actinopteri; order Salmoniformes; family Salmonidae; genus Salvelinus; species Salvelinus sp. IW2-2015. Next base: position 27,591,294 of record NC_036842.1, read on the forward strand.
AAATCAGAAAATACATGATTTAAAACATGCCTTTATGTGCTGAAAGGCACAATGTATTCTCAGCTCTTTTATTTATATTCATAATACAGCTTACTACTCATTATTTCTTAAATACGATTTCCTCTGATGTTTCTTTTCTGTTTGTTTGCTCCTTTTCGAGCTGACAGTTTTCTTGGAAAGGTTAATGGAACCAGCAATCTTGCCAATGAGCACTATATGTTTTCCATCTGAAAAATAAGACAAATAATAGTGCATAATTCTTTAACATTGTCACCATAATAATATATTCTAGCCAATACATTTTCAGGTTATATCAACAAACTTTCAATAAAACACAAACACACATTCCCTGCGCTTATTGAAATGTATGCATGAAATCCACACACACAAACCACAAACAGTACACACACACACACACAAAACACATACTTTTACTAGGACAGTAAATGGGTCATGTTTGACATATCTTTATAGATGGTCCAGTTATATGATATTAATGGCCATTTCATGCATTTATGTAACCTGTCTTTAGAACAAATATGACCCTCAGGGGTTGGACTTGCAAGAGCACCCGAACAAGCAAGCCTTTTCAATTTCTTGCCCAGCATCACTTACATATTTCCCCTCGACCGACTGAAGCACCGTAATTGACGGATCCAACCTTTAACGGGTGGTTTTCCTCAGTTTCGTCCTCAAGGGGCTCGGCCTCGACTTCGGTGAGCTCGTCTGAGTAGGTGTCTGTTCCATTTGCCGAGTCGCTGATGGCCACTCTCCGGCTCAGGTCAAAAGTAGTTGCCAATAAGTTGACGCCACTGATCGTCTGAACCTTCTCCCAGTACAACATTCTTACTAATTAAACATCGAGCAATTACTCTCTCCTGGGAATCCATCGATGCAGTAGAAAGCTAAGCTAGCTACTAGCAAGGCGTAGTGAGACTATGTATGATGGGTTTTGAGATGCGAGAGTGTAGCTTGAGGTACTTTTAGTTTTTCCATGGATGATACGCTACACCTCGATTTACAGTAGTGAGTGGACACATTTTCATTTGTAACGGTCCCCCGTGGGAATCAAACCCACAACCCTGGTGTTGCAAGCCACACAGGACCACAGTAACTTTGATTGGGTGAACAGGAAAATGATCCGATTGACTAGCCTATTGTTGCTTGATTCAAAATATATAGCTTACTAGCTAGTTTGTAATTAATTCGGGATTTCGAAATAGGGGAGGGTTATAATAGTGCAGCTACTGTAAAATAGTTACACGAAAGCCTGACCTGATGTGTTACAAGCTAGCTAGCATCCACCGAACAAATGTGAAAGTGCATTGTTGCTATATTTCATCCTACATTTATACAATTAAAAACTATATTTATACTCTGAATTTGGCAATAATAGATATAACAGATTATGAAAGCAAAGACATTGTTTTTTAAAAACCAGATGAACCCCCTTAAAAGCAAAATCTGAACGTTGACAACAACACAATTTGCATGCAAATTTGCCATTGCAACTTCCCGACAGATTATGATAGAGCGCATCACATACCATACGAACTGGGTGATGGACATCCCCAGATGAATACATACCATATCTGATAATATATATCTCGAATCTACGTAAAGAATAATATGGCATGTTCTGAGACCAGGTTGCAGAGCCTTGCTGTTGTGGCCTTTGTGGACCTCATCTGTTTACTCGAAGGAAGAGGCTTGAAGAGGGGATTGTCTGTTTTGTATTTACGGGGCTCTAGTGAGTGGAGTGGACCCTGGTTTATGAACACAAAATGTAGTGTTTTAACATTATAGTGTCCATTTTATATTTTATGTCATTTGACATTATTTGTTTGGCCAAGAGGCATTCTTTTGGCATAGGTCAAGGCTGGACTCGAGCTGATTTAAATTTGTAAAAGGCGAAACTGGCTCATCATCACTTGGTTAATAATCTAGGTCGTTAAGAGGTATGCCAGTCCATCATTGTTTACATTTTGTCTTAGAAGTAACTAATCCCCTATAGGCCTACAGTGTATTGCATTGCAGTGAATGGAGTGGGTGGAGTAGAAAGTGTTGCTGGGTATATACTGTAGATCTCAGTCCCCCTTGAAATAACACCATATCACAGGAGGTTGGTGGCACCTTAATTGGGAAGAATGGGCTCGTGGTAATGACTGGAGCCTAGTCAGTGGAATGGTATCAAATACATAAAACACATGGTCTCCGGGTGTTTGATGCCATTCCATTTGCTTCGTTGCGGCCATTATTATTATTTGATGCCGTTCTCCCCTCAGCTGCCTCCACTGCACCATATATCGTCTGAGATCCCCAAAGATTGGAAAGCTGCCGCGGTCATCCCCCTCTTCAAAGGGGGAGACACTCTAGACCCAAACTGCTACAGACCTATATCTATCCTACCCTGCCTTCCTAAGGTCTTCGAAAGGCAAGTTAACAAACAGATCACCGACCATTTCGAATCCCACCGTACCTTCTCAGCTATGCAATCTGGTTTCCGAGCTGGTCATGGGTGCACCTCAGCCACGCTCAAGGTCCTAAACGACATCATAACCTCCATCGATAAGAGACAATACTGTGCAGCTGTATTCATAGACCTGGCCAAGGCTTTCGACTCTGTCAATCACCACATTCTTATCAGCAGACTCAACAGCCTTGGTTTCTCAAATGACTGTGCCTCGCCTGGTTCACCAATGCTTCTCAGACAGAGTTCAGTGTGTCAAATCGGAGGGCCTGTTGTCCGGACCTCTGGCAGTCTCTATGGGGGTGCCACAGGGTTCAATTCTCGGGCCGACTCTTTTCTCTGTATATATCAATGATGTCGCTCTTGCTGCTGGTGATTCTCTGATCCACCTCTACGCAGACGATACCATTCTGTATACTTCTGGCCAGAGGTCCGGAAGTCTTTGGACACCGTGTTAACTAACCTCCAGACGCGCTTCAATATCATACAACTCTCCTTCTGTGGCCTCCAACTGCTCTTAAATGCAAGTAAAACTAAATGCATGCTCTTCAACTGATCGCTGCCCGCACCTGCCCACCCATCCAGCATCACTACTCTGGACGGTTCTAACTTAGAATATGTGGACATCTACAAATACCTAGGTGTCTGGTTATACTGTAAACTCTCCTTCCAGACTCACATTAAGCATCTCCAATCCAAAATGAAATTTAGAATCGGCTTCCTATTTCGCAACAAAGCATCCTTCACTCATGCTGCCAAACATACCCTCGTAAAACTGACTATCCTACCAATCCTTGACTTCGGCGATGTAATTTCCAAAATAGCCTCCAACACTCTACTCAGCAAATTGGATGCAGTCTATCACAGTGCCATCCGTTTTGTCACCAAAGCCCCATATACTACCCACCACTGCGACCTGTATGCTCTCGTTGGCTGGCCCTCGCTTCATATTCGTTGCCAAACCCACTGGCTCCAGCTCATCCATAAGTCTTTGCTAGGTAAAGCCCCACCTTATCTCAGCTCACTGGTCACCATAGCAGCACCCACCCGTAGCACGCGCTCCAGCAGGTATATTTCACTGGTCACCCCCAAAGCCAATTCCTCGTTTGGCCGCCTTTCCTTCCAGTTCTCTGCTACCAATGACTGGAAAGAATTGCAAAAATCACTGAAGCTGAAGACTCATATCTCCCTCACTAACTTTAAGCACCAGCTGTCAGAGCAGCTCACAGATCACCACACCTGTACATAGCCCATCTGTAAATAGCCCATCCAACTACCTCATCCCCATATTGTTATTTTTTTGTTGTTGCTCCTTTGCACCCCAGTATCTCTACTTGCACATTCATCTTCTGCACATCTATCACTCCAGTGTTTAATTGCTAAATTGTAATTATTTCGCCACTATGGCCTATTTATTACCTTACCTCCCTTATCTTGCCTCATTTGCACACACTGTATGTAGACTTTTTCCCCTATTGTGTTATTGACTGTATGTTTGTTTATTCCATGTGTAACTTTGTTGCTGTTTGTGTCGCACTGCTTTGCTTTATCATGGCCAGGTCGCAGTTGTAAATTAGAACTTGTTCTCAACTAGCCTACCTGGTTAAATAAAGGTTAAATAAAAAATATATAGATTCTACAGATCCTAGTGAGTAATCTCAACCCCACTTTTATTTCTGCACCTAGAATAATTTTCTCTCTATAAGCCAGTATGTCATTTATAGGCATATAATGTATTGCATTGCGACCAATGGAGGGAGTGAAGTAGAAAGTGTTGCTGGCATATAGACCTCAGTCCCCCATGAAATAACAGCATATATAGATTTCTACAGACCCTACTGAGTGCTCCCCACCCCACTTTTACATCAGCACAAAGATTTGTTTTTCATGTACAATGCTGTATTTGTACCAAACAGTGTCCAAGCACCCCATTTTAAGCTGTTTAACCATGGTAAAAGTCCAGCAACACTCCGTATTGTTCAGAGCCACATGAAATGCCACCATATAGATTCTTCAGACACTACTGAGTACTCCCCTCCCCACTTTTACATTGGCACAAATAATAGTTTTTCCTGTACAGACTATGTTTGTACCATATAGTGTCCAGTAGTGCTGAGCGATTAACCAAAATTGTTTGGTTGGTTCAAATTTTTGAATTCCATTTCGTTCGTTTTTTTCTACAGATAAATCCAATGATTAATATATACTCTAGACGACTGAGCGGGAGCGCTGTGTTGAAGCCACTGTGCATCCATCTTGGCACTCCCCAAAAAGCACTAATCACTCAGCACTAGTGTCCAAGCACGCCATTTTAAGCTGTTTGACCACAGTAAAAGTCCAGCAACACGCCGTATTATTCAGAGCCCTATGTAATTACACTATATATAGATGCTACAGACCCTACTGAGTACTCCCCACCCCACTTTTACATCGGGCAAAATAATCGTTTTTTTCCTGTATAAGCCAATATGTAATGCATATAAAGCAGAGGAGGCTGGTGGGAAGAGCTATAGGAGGACCGGGTCATTGTAATGGCTGGAACGGAATCAATGGAATGGTACCAAACAAATCAAACAGATCGAAACAACACATTGACTTCATTCCATTGGTTCCATTACAGTCATTACAATGAGCCCGTCTTCCTATATCCTCCCACCAGCCTCCACTGATATACAGTGATTTGCATTGGGGGCATTTAATTAACCCTGTTTTAAAACCCACATTTAATGCAAATGTGAACGAATATGAATTTATGAACAAATATGAATCATTGTTAATGTTTAGAGAATTATTTTTCATACACATGAATAAATACAGGTTAATGACACCTTCCTACTATTACGTGGTGGACTTTTATTTAGAAAATGTCCGAAATTCCGTAACCCGGAAGTTCTTCTGGTGTTACTGACGAGAAGCTGATACGAGTTTCCCTTCATTTTTTCATGTTCCATACAATTGTAATGGACACAACATGCCAAGGTCTCTCAGATCTTTCCCTAAACCACCCTCTTGCTCCAGTTGAATCTGCCAATTGTGGCAGCTCTTCTTCGCAAGATGACGAAGACGTGGACGGCTTTGGGGATCTGCGATCTCTGCCTGTAGATGTCTGCGAGAGACGACCCACATGTTTACGATGTTGGTAAGTTCACTGGGAGCACCGCAACAAAATATAGAAGTTACCAGTATCTTCGCCACCACCATTGATTCATAGTATGTGAATGAAAGCTTTATCAGTCAAATATTTAGGATTAGCTAGTTACTGTAATGGACCATCACATATCCAGTTACAATTTTGTAGCTACAACTGGGGTGTATTGATTACACGAATTCATGCCAAACGCAACAGTTTGGATTAATGATTAGACCCGTGGTACCCTGTGGGAGCCTTGGAGGCAACCCGCCTAAGAGACAAGCTAGCTACAGGAGGATATTCATTCTCTCCATTAACTATTCTGGTGCTTCTAACGAGACGATATGTGGAAGGATTCCCTCGCGAGGCTAGGGGTAGACTAATTCTCAAATAGTACAGGGCTTCATTCATTATGCCCAGGGTTGTGTAGGCTACTTTCTAAATGTAATCCGTTACAGTTACAAGTTACCTGTCCAAAGTTGTAATCAGTAACGTAATTTTTAGATTACCCCAAACGCAGTAACAATCTGATTTAGATTAATTTACTTTTAGATTACTTTCCCCTTAAGAGGCATTAGAAGAAGACACAAATGTATGTTATCATTCGAATGACATCTATTGCAGGATAAATCTATGTCTAAGTTTACATAGCTGGCCATATATGGGTGTAAAATGTTACTTTATGGGTTGGTTATGTAGGCTTCTTCTAACCCATTGCTTTCTCCTACATATAATAATACGATTAAATTATATCTTTACATTAAAAACCAAAGTCTATCAGAATTCCAGTCATTCCAATAAATGTTATACCTCTTGATCTTCAAGAATAAGACTTGGAAATATGGAAGTATAGATTAGCCAAATTATTTTACCTGAGTATGACTCCAAAACTAAGGACATATTAGCCAGCCCTACTCTGTTGTTTATGATTTTGTTGGCATGGAGGAATGATTGGGCTCATTGAAGGGTTTTTCTTAATTTTTTTCAACGAGTAGGTGTGTCCAAACTTTGGACTGGTACTGTATATTTAATATTTATGAATCCCAAAATGGATGTAGCAACTACAGCTTGTCCCTTTAAGTCTATCAAAAGTGTGCAAGCATGTGTCCATTAGGCCTATGGATTTATTTTATCAGCATAAATTAGATTGATCAATAAAAGCCCCACTTTTATTCCGTAGGCTTGGATCCGCATTATGCAGCTGTTGCAAGAGCGCATTTTTCATTTGCTGTCCACTGGTTTCAAAAACAATGATTGATAGACAGTTTAAACTTATTGAATTCAACCATTATTGGGTTCAAATACACATTTAGGTTTGTGAACAGCCACCTACAACAACCACAATCCGTAATGCGCAAATAGCTAAATGAAAGAGCAGCAGAGTGATTCACATCAATGCGCAATGTAGATGTCAATAATAAGTGATATCCGTATCGCCAAAGACTACACCACTACTGTCATCCTTACCTCCAAGCGTTTATTCAAGTTGGATTATCTTTGGATGCCGACAGCAGTCGCACCATTATAAGACATAGCTTGGACTGGGGCCTACAAAAGCCTGTTAATGCCCTTTTCCCGCGATCCATCAAACACATATGGTGTGTCATCATAGTGGTCTGACTTGTGGTCAGACTCGCTCAGGTGGAACAACGCCTTTTTTCAATGCTGATTTTAATGTCATTTAGAAAACAGATTTTTTTTGCGCAAACATCCCTTCTGAATTTAAAACTAATCCTCAAAGTAATCATCTAGTTTTTCAAAAGTATTGGTAATCTGATTACAGTATTTTTTCTGGTAACGGATTACAGTTACCATTTTTTGTAATCCCTTACATGTAACAGATTACATGTAATCCGTTACTCCCCAACCCTGATTTATGTATTGCAAAGGATACCATTTACCAGACTCAACAGGAAGCAAACGGGGAGGGACCTGCCTGAACTTGTCCAATACAAAACTCTAGTTTTTGTTGCAAAATGTTTTCCGTTTGGACTAAACATTTTGGAACAGAATCAGCATAAATATGAATACCACCCCAGTACTGAGTCCTTTATCTGCACACTGATTTGTGGACAGGTGAAAGCAAATTCTCAGCAGTCATCCACCATAGTTATACCTTTCACCTCTCCCTGGCAGTCACATATAAAGGTATGCGATGAGAAAGGTAGTTATTTAAGACTGTTTGGGACACATCTTCACTCTCTCCTCTTCTCTCCAAACAGCCGTCCCCAGAAGGTGTGTCTCTGCCCGTTCCTGCCAGTCCACCCCCTGGAGGTCTCCACGTGTCTGTACATCGTACAGCATCCTGCAGAGGTGGGGTGTGTGGGGGGGGGGTCGTTCCATATGATTTCAATCACTTTCTGACTGCGCCGCTTTTGATTTGGACGAAACCACCCTGTATTCAAGAGTATGCTGTGTCTCAACTGATGGCAGGCACAACACAAACACAACATAAACACCTCAGATGATGTAAAATAGGGTTTGAGCTACAACATACACAACCGTTCAAAAGTTTGGGGTCACTTAGAAATGTCCTTGTTTTTGAAAGAAAAGCCCCAAAAATTGCCCATTAAAATAACATAAAACTGATCAGAAATACAGTGTAGATATTGTTAATGTTGTAAATGACTATTGTAGCTGGAAACGGCTGATTTAAAAAAATAATAATAATAAAAAAAAAAACGGAATATCTACATAGGCGTACAGAGGCCCATTATCAGCAACCATCATTCCTGTGTTCCAATGGCATATTGTGTTAGCTAATCCAAGTTTATCATTTTAAAAGGCTAATTGATATTTAGAAAATCTTTTGCAATTATGTTAGCACAGCTGAAAACTGTTGTTTTGATTAAAGAAGCAATAAAACTGGCCTTCTTTAGACTAGTTGAGTATCTGGAGCATCAGCATTTGTGGGTTCGATTACAGGCTCAAAATGGCCAGAAACAAAGAACTTTCTTCTGAAACTCATCAGTCTATTCTTGTTCTGAGAAATGAAGGCTGTTCAATGCGAGAAATTGCCAAGAAACTGAAGATCGCTTTCAACGCTGTGTACTACTCCTTTCACAGAACAGCGCAAACTGGCTCTAACCAGAATAGAAAGAGGAGTGGGAGGCCCCGGTGCACAACTGAGCAAGGGGACAAGTACATTAGGGTGTCTAGTTTGAGAAACAGACGCCTCACAAGTCCTCAGCTGGCAGCTTCATTAAATAGTATCCGCAAAACACCAGTCTCAACGTTAACCATGAAGAGGAGACTCTGGGATGCTGGCCTTCTAGGCAGAGTAGCAAAGAAAAAGCCATATCTCAGACTGGCCAATGAACTGAAAAGATTAAGATGGGCAAAAGAACTGAAAAGATTAAGATGGGCAAAAGAACACAGACACTGGACAGAGGAACCCTGCCTAGAAGGCCAGCATCCCAGAGTCGGCTCTTCACTGACTTACATGTGGTCGGCGGTTGTGGGACCGGTTCGACGTACTGCCAAATTCTCTAAAATGATGTTAGAGGCGGCTTATGGTAGATAAATAAGTATTTAATTATCTGGCAACATCTCTGGTGGACATTCTTGCAGTCAGCATGCCAATTGCATGCTCCTTCAACTTGAGACATTTGTGGCATTGGGTTGTGACAAAACTGCACAATTTAAGAGTGGCCATTTGATGTCCCCAGCACAAGGTGCACCTGTGTAATGATCATACTGTTTAATCAGCTTCTTGATATGTCACACCTGTCAGGTCGATGGATTGTTTTAGCAAAGGAGAAATGCTCACTAACAGGGATGTAAACAAATTTGTGCACACAATTTGAGAGAAATAAGCTTTTTGTGAGTATGGAACATTTCTGAGATCCTTTATCTCATGAAACATAGGACCAACACTTTATATGTTGCGTTTATATTTTTGTTCAGTATATATCAAACTCAACCATTTTTCTAAACGGTGATGAAGACATGGCTGTCTCATGGTAGGTGGAGTAGACAAAATGGGTCAACGTTGAGCCCCTCAATGTTTTGGCATTCAGGTCCAAAAAGTCACTTTGACCACTTCTACCATGGGCAAACATGTATGGAAGTTTTCGTTCAAATCACAAGGGGTCCATTAATAAAGTGATTAAAATCCTATGGAACGACTCACTCACAACCCTGAGTTTAGCCCTTGAGTAAGGCCCCAAACTGCTTCAGGGTTACTGCTCTGCAGCTGACCCTATGCTCCTCCGATCCAGTGTGTGTGGTTGGGTACTGTGTCAGTAAAAATAACAATGGAAATTATTTTCTCTGTGTTTTCAGGAGAGTCGAGCGCTTCGTACCGTTCCTCTCCTTGCTGCGTGTTTGCCCCCAGGAAAATGCAAGGTCTTGGTGGGAAGGAGATTCAATGAAGAGAGGTAAACATTTATCTTTATGTTGGTTCGATACTGAACATTACATGTACATCATTCTCTCTAAACATGTTGCCTCTCTCTCTGCCTTACAGGAACCCAGAGCTGGCTGCAGTGTGTCGAGACAGCAGAACCCTGATACTGTACCCGGGACCAGATGCTCAGAACCTGGAGGAGCTAGTCCAGAAACAAGACCGGGACCAGGACAGGATGGGAGAGCAATTTGTGAGGGCAGTGGGACCCAATGTCATCATCATCGATGGCACCTGGAGCCAGGCAAAAGATATGTTCCTCAGAAACACCCTGCTCCACCAGCCCAAACAGGTGGAACAGCTATACTCCAACAGGGCACAATACAGTGCCTTGCAAAAGTATTCATCCACCTTGGAGCTCTTTTTCTATTTTGTTGCATTACAACCTGTAATTTAAATGGTTTTTTATTTGGATTTCATGTAATGGACATACACAAAATAGTCCAAATTGGTGAAGTGAAATGAAAAAAATTACTTGTTTAAAAAATGTAAAAACAGATTAGTGGTGCGTGCATATGTATTCTTCCCCTTTGCTATGAAGCCCCCAAATAAGATCTGGTGCAATCAATTACCTACAGCAGTCACATAATTAGTTAAATGTATACCTGTGTGCAATCTAAGTGTCACATGATCTGTCACATGATCTCAGTGTATATATACACCTGTTCTGAAAGGCCCCAGAGTATGCAACACCACTAAGCAAGAGGCACCACCAAGCAAGCGGCACCATGAAGACCAAGGAGCTGTCCAAACAGGCCAGGGATAAAGTTGTGGAGAAGTACAGATCAGGGTTGGGTTATAAAAAAAATATTAAAAAATTTGAACATCCCACGGAGCACCATTAATTCCATTATTAAAAGATTTAAAGAATATGGCACCACAACAAAACTGCCAAGAGAGGGCTGCACACCAAAACTCACGGACCAGGCAAAGAGGGCATTAATCAGAGGGGCAAGAAGGGCATTAATCAGAGAGGCAACAAAGAGACCAAAGATAACACTGAAGGAGCTGCAAAGCTCCACAGCAGAGATTGGAGTATCTGTCCATAGGACCACTTTAAGCCGTACACTCCACAGAGCTGGGCTTTACGGAAGTGGCCAGAAAAAAGCAGTTGCTTATAGAAAAAAATAAGCAAACACGTTTGGTGTATGCCAAAGGGCATGTGGGAGACTCCCCAAACATATGGAAGAAGGTATTCTGGTCAGATGAGTCTAAAATTGAGATCTTTGGCCATCAAGGAAAATGCTATGTCTGGCGCAAACCCAACACCTCTCATCACCCCGAGAACAAAATCCCCACAGTGAAGCATGGTGTTGGCAGCATCATGCTGTGGGGATGTTTTTCATCGGCAGGGACTGGGAAACTGGTCGGAATGATGGCGCTAAATACAGGGAAATTCTTGAGGGAAACCTGTTTCAGTCTCCCAGAGATTTGAGACTGGGACGGAGGTTCACCTTCCAGCAGGACAATGACCCTAAGCATACTGCTAAAGCAACACGCAAGTGGTTTAAAGGGAACCCTTTAAATGTCTTGGATTGCTGTACACCAGGGGAACCCATCCAGCTTGAAGGAGCTGGAGCAGTTTTGTCTTGAAGAATGGGCAAAAATCCCAGTGACTAGATGTGCCAAGCTTATAGACACACCCCAAGATACTCGCAGCTATAATAAAGGGTGTGAATACTTTCGTAAGTCACTGTAGATTGAGTATAATGGAACCAGGTTTCTTTACACCAGGGGTGTATTGATTAAGTACAATAGAGCCAATGCAATAGTCCCAAAAGTGCAATCTACAAGCCAAATCAAGGGCTTTCAAGTATATGGTCTGGTTATTTTTATTGCTGAAATGGAGTCTGCTGCGTTGTGTATTTCAGGTACAGCTGAGCAGGAGTGAGCAGACTAGCCAGTATGTGATCCGTTCTCAGCCATCTAACATCTGCCTGTCCACCCTGGAGTGTGCTGCTGTCACCCTGTCCATCCTAGAGAGGAACGAAGCAATACAGGAGGTGGGTAGCATATAGACCTATACTGTACGTGACATGACAATCATATATATATATTTATATATATACAGACAATCATACTTGTTCTACAAATCTAATTTTATTGGTCACATATGCATGGTTAGCAGATGTTATTGCGAGTGTAGCGAAATGCTTTTGCTTCTAGTTCCGACAGCAATATCTAACATGTAATCTAACAATTCCACAACAACTACCTAATACACACATTAAGTTTTTCACAATCCCTGACATTTAATCCTAGTAAAAATTCCCTGTCTTAGGTCAGTTAGGATCACCACTTTATTTGAAGAATGTGAAATGTCAGAATAATAGTAGATAGAATGATTTATTTCAGATTTTATTTATTTCATCACATTCCCAGTGGGTCAGACTTTTACATACACTCAATTAGTATTTGGTAGCATTGCCTTTAAATTGTTTAACTTGGGTCAAACGTTTCAGGTAGCCTTCCACAAGCTTCCCACAATAAGTTTGGTGAATTTTGGCCCATTCCTCCTGACAGAGCTGGTGTAACTGAGTCAGGTTGGTAGGCCTCCTTGCTCGTACGCGCTTTTTCAGTTCTGCCCACAAATTGTCTATGGGATTGAGGTCAGGGCTTTGTGATGGCCACTCCAATACCTTGACTTTGTTGTCCTTAAGCCATTTTTCCACAACTTTGGAAGTATGCTTGGGGTCATTGTCCATTTGGAAGACCCATTTGCGACCAAGCTTTAACTTCCTGACTGATGTCTTGAGATGTTGCTTCAATATATCCACATAATTTTCCTTTCTCATGATGCCATCTATTTTGTGAAGTGCACCTGTCCCTCCTGCAGCAAGGCACCCCCACACCATGATGCTGCCACCCCCGTGCTTCACGGTTGGGATGGTGTTCTTGGCTTGCAAGCTTCCCCCTTTTTCCTCCAAACATAATGATGGTCATTATGGCCAACAGTTCTATTTTTGTTTCATCAGACCAGAGGACATTTCTCCAAAAAGTACAATCTTTGTCCCCATGTGCAGTTGCAAACCTTAGTCTGGCTTTTTTATGGCGGTTTTGGAGCAGTGGCTTCTTCCTTGCTGAGCGGCTTTTCCGGTTATGTTGAAAAAGCACTTGTTTTACTGCTGATATAGATACTTTTGTACCTGTTTCCTCCAGCATCTTCACAAGGTTTTTTGCTGTTCTGGGATTGATTTTCATTTTTCGCACCAAAGTACGTTCATCTCTAGGAGACAGAACGCGTCTCCTTCCTGAGCGGTATGACGGCTGCGCGGTCCCATGGTGTTTATACTTGCGTACTATTGTTTGTACAGATGAACGTGGTACCTTCAGGCGTTTGGAAATTGCTCCCAAGGATGAACCAGAATTGTGGAGGTCTACAATTGTTTTTCTGAGGTCTTGGCTGATTACTTTTGATTTTCCCATGATGTCAAGCAAAAAGGCACTGAGTTTGAAGGTAATCCATCCACAGGTACACCTCCAATTGACTCAAATGATGTCAATTAGCCTATTAGAAGCTTCTAATGCCATGACATCATTTTCTGGAATTTTCCAAGCTATTTAAAGGCACAGTCAACTTAGTGTATGTAAACTTCTGACCCACTGGATTTGTGATAAAGTGAAATAATCTGTCTGTAAGCAATTGTTGAAAAAATTTGTGGTGTGGTTAAAAAATGAGTTTTAATGATTCCAACCTAAGTGTATGTAAACTTCCGACTTCAACTGTGCGTCTCATGTCTGAGCCGTTGAATTGCGACTCCACTTTGTCTCTATACTTACATTTCGCTTGTTTAATTGCCTTGTGGAGGGAATAACTAGACTGTTTGTATTCGGCTATATTCCCAGTCACCTTTCCATGGTTAAATGCGGAGGTTCGCGCTTTCAGTTTTGCAGGAATGCCACCATCTATCCACGGTTTCTGCTTAGGGTAGGTTTTAAGTCACTGTAGGTACAACATCTCCTATACACTTCCTTATAAACTCACTCATTGAATCGGCGTATACGTCAATATTATTCTCTGAGGCTACCCGGGAACATGTTCCAGTCCGCGTGATCAAAACAATCTTGAAGCATGGATTCTGATTGGTCAGACCAGCATTGAATAGTCCTTAGCATGGGTACATCCTGTTTGAGTTTCTTCCTATAGGAAGGGAGGCGCAAAATGGAGTCATGGTTGGATTTGCCAAAGGGAGGGCGGGGGAGGGCCTTTTATGCATCGCTGAAGTTAGAGTAGCAGTGATCCAGTGTTTTACCAGCGCGAGTGCTACAGTCAATATGCTGATAGAATTTAGGTAGCCTTGTTCTCAAATGTGCTTTGTTAAAATCCCCAGCTACAATAAATGCCGCCTCAAGATATATGGTTTCCAGTTTGCATAATAGACAACATCCATTTCTATCTGTACTTTCTATAACGTTTCACGACTTCTACCCTCCTTACCTTACCCTCTTGAGTAGTGTTGGGGGTAATGTATTATAAAGCAACGTGTTACAGTAATAATAAAAATATTATAGTAACCAGTAATGTAATGGAGTTACTGCTCCAATTTGAGTAATAATAATATAGTTTCTGATCAAATAAATAGATTGTTACTTTTGTCATCATTCCCTTCCTATTAGTTATTGATCCAAGTAAATATTTGTGATTATTATTCTCTCTCTAATGGTGCAATATATATATATTTTTAAACCCATCCCAGATTCAAATTTGTTTTCGTCCTCAGTCTCACTAAGTTCCTGTTCATGCACGCACTACTACTAACTGCTTTAATGAGAGAGATGAAAAATGACAGAAGCGTCTAAAACATTGACTTTCTTAAAGTGGAAGTACTCTGCAAAGGCAACACAAAACTCGTATCGAAAAACCCCCTGATACCTAACTGCTGCTGAAGATGTCTGTAGGCCTACCTCATTCAAACAACCAAGGCTTGATTGTAATCATTTAGCAGGACAGGGTGTAAAATTAGGGAGAGCTGAACAAGCTTTTAGCTGGGTATGTAGTAGATGAAATGCTGCCCTTATCCATGGTAGAATCTGTCATTATTAAGGTACTTGTTTTGGTGTATAGGCCTACTTAACGTAACGTTGTTTACATTTAGTGAGGACGTGTGTAACGCAAAAAAGTAAAAAAATAAGTAGTGTAACAAATTACTTTTCCCAAGGAGTAATAAGTGAAGTAATTAGTTATTGTTGAAAGAAGTAACGCGTAATGAATAATATGACTTTTTGTGAGTAAAGACCCAAACACTGCTCCTGAGCATAAGGCCGCTACAGACCCACACCATGATGGCGGATGGCCCTTTGTAGCAATCTGCCTGTACGTGACTGTACATTTCCTCTTCCTGTCCCTTCCAGGTTCTGTTGAAGCCTCTGCAGGCTTTGTGCTCTTTCCAGCTGCAGCATGGGGCCCTGGTCCACCACAGCAAGGAACACCTGATACGACACGGCATTTACGACAAACAGATGCCCACGAACAAACGCAAGATCAAGAGAATGGAGAATCTTATTACTAACCAGCACATCTGCCCTAGATGAGGGACTACTAGGTTGTTTATGAAATAAAAGAACACTCTGGCCTATCCTCATATAGTACACTACTTTTGACCTGAGTGCAATTTGGATTAATCAACGTTTCTTCCACCTCACCCAGATGTGTACAGAGCACTGAAATTCAGACCCCTGGGTCAGTGTGGCTACCCCCTATATTTCCAAACCAATGTGTGGTTATTTGAAATTGTCTTATTTGTTTTTATACATGTGTTGAAATAAATAAGTAAAGTGTCTGCTGTCTAATTTGATTATGCAGGACTTGATGGCATGGTGCATAGTGGTGGGAAAAAGTACCCAGTTGTTATACTTGAGTAAAGTAAAGATACCTTAATAGAAAACGACTAATGTGAATACTAGAGTAAAATTCTGAAATTATTTATTTTTAAATGTAATTGCAAAAATATACTTCAGCATCAAAAGTTTAAATATGTTTTACATTCCTTATGTTTTTATTTTATTCACCGATAGTCAGGGCACACTCCAACACTCAGACATTTACTTTTGTGTTTAGTGAGTCCATCAGATCAGTGGTTGAAGAGATGACCAGGGATATTCTCTTCATACATATGTGAATGTTCCTGTCCTGCTAAGCATTCTACGTGTAACAAGTACTTTTGGGTGTCAGGGAAAATGTATGGAGTAAAAAGTACATTATTTTATTTAGGAATGTAGAGGGGTAAAAGTTGTCAAATATGAATAGTAAAGTACAGATACCCCCAAAAAACTACAAGTAACGTATTTATTTAACCTTTATTTAACTAGGCAAGTCACGTTACTGAAGTACTTTACACCACTGATGGTGCATATAACTTCAGTGAGGACACCTGAACCGTATTTGTCCTAACCCAGCCACATTCAAAATCATTGACAAGAGGAACACATCTTAATAAATGTAAAATTGCAATTAAAGGGAAGTTATACAGTATTACAGTGAGGGTTAAATACCCAAATTATCCGAGCAATTGTAATGCGCCGCTGGTGTAGTGGTATCATGCAAGATTCCCATTCTTGCGACCCGGGTTCGATTCCCGGGCGGCGCACTTATTTTGTTACATTCTATCACAATTTTCTCCTACATTTTACATACACATAAAAACAAATATCCAACATGCCATCCATAGCGCAAATCATATGTTACTGTTAATCAATCGTTGCATTACAAGTCTTATTTTGGTCATCGCGCCATCCTGCCAGTACATTCACCAAAGCCACAGTGCGCATGCGATGCTATACCTTAGCGATGCCGTATATCCGCTCTCTTTCTCCGCCATTTTATGTCGCTTTTCTATTGTTCATAATTGAAGTTAGCAGGGGCGGCGGAGCGATTTACTGCGCATTAAAACATTTTTGGATATTGCTCAGTGGACATCAGCAAAATAGGGTAAAGGAGCAAGAATCCAAGGTCATCATAGAATACGACACACGTGGATTTTTCTCTCAGGGTTCGATCTCAACCTCGGTCGGAAAATATGATGGACGACGAAACACCCAAGACCCTGTATGTATGAATAGCGGCACGCTATTAGCTAGCCGAATGACCATTTATTTCAAGTAGCAGTGCATTGGTCTTATGTGTCAATTGCATTTTTATATGATGTGGTTCATAATAATCATGTCAGCCATTTCTCTACCCCCCTGTTTATTAGCTAGCTAGTTGTGAGCCAGCCAACTGGGTTTATGATGGAAATGCACTGGCTAATAGGCTAGTTAACTAACATGTCAGACGTGTCCATTTCTAAGACAAAGGCACTGTAGCCACCTATGCTGTAGAAGAGAACATGTTGCGACTTGCAAAATTGTCTCTAAAGCCACCTTTTTAGATCTCAACATTTAGAGATATTGTGATGTTCTTATTCGCCTATGGGAGTTACATTTGCATTTTGTGTATTTTGGTAATATCATATTTGAGTTAGACTAACGTTCGCATGATTAGCAGGATAACTAGCTATCTTGCTTACTAACTCTTGTCGACAGCATGCCGGGCCTCTAAATTAGCTTCTGTATCATGCTGAGCAATGCTGTTGTCGTCAGCCCGATAACGTTACATTTCTACACCGGTGTCCATACAGTATTCAAGAAAGCACAACCTAACTGCTAACGTTGGCTAGCTAGCTATACCTACACTGCTCGGCATACATCAATGACCAATAATAGTCGGACATCAATGTGTTATCTGTTGCTGTTGGCTAACTACCTACCATACCTCAACAAATGAGATTCAGTATGTCAGCTAACTAACATGAATGTGTTGGTTGCAACTACGACACTGGCCATGCTAGATAATGCACATATAGAAATTGTTGAATGCAATGTAAAAGCGCGGCCTAGTCCTCTCGGAAGCCCAGATTCTAGGGCCTCGGCGCCTAATTTAGGATATTCTAACTGTGAATGTTACTTACTCTATACATTTGTGTTAGTTTTTCTCGCAGTAGACACAAACTGTGACACTAACATAATCTGTCTTGAAAATGTTGCAAATATTATGTTCAGTAGCTGTAAAAGCCAGGTGTCTACTTTCCAAACAAAGCCGGCTAACGTTAACATAAGGCATAACATAAGGCAGTGCCATACACTGGTTGTGTATGGCACTGCCTTATGTTATGGTTTCAGTTTCACCTCAGTTGTCTTCATGTGGCCACTGTTGCTATATGGTGCCTTGCATGGGCTGGTATCCATTTTAAGATTTGAAGTCCCAATATCTTCTTAATTGTTAGCTGTGAGGTAGAATACACTGAGTTAAAGGGATAGTTCGCCCCAAAATAAGAAACAATTCCAGACGGTTTCATACCGCTGTACTTTGTCGATGGTGGTGAACTATCCATTTTAAATCCAGATCTTCACAACCACACTTCCTTGTCTATCAGCTAAGTGGAGCATTCGTTGTCTTGTATTTGCTGAGTTGAACCCAGGGTGTCCATGCTGATGTGTTGTCACTGTGCTGCAGGTATGTGGGGAACCTGTCCCGGGATGTGACTGAAGCCCTCATCATGCAGCTGTTTGGACAGATCGGCCCCTGCAAGAGCTGTAAAATGATAGTAGACGTGAGTCCTTCCTATTGGCTAGGAATGAACCTTCTCCAATCAGATTCAACTCAGAATTACTTACCACTGCACCATGTTCAGTCAGAACAAATGGGAGAGAATGTTTTGAAATGGAAAAACAAAAAGGGCATTATGATTAGACTTGGAGCTGGGCGTTATGGACAAAAATCCATATTGCGATAAATTGCCTGCATTATGATGATGACAATGAATAGGATAAGTTTATAATTTTATTGTGCACTGCAGTTTTTGTAAATTATCATTGAAACTACTACTAGTTTGATGGTTCTAGGCACCAATTGTCCCATTAACAATCACCCATATTAGATAATTAATTTCAAACTTCACATTTCTCTAGTATAGGCTACTTCTTTTAAAGAACAATATCAGCAAAATGCCTGCGATAAGTGATTGGTATGGTCGGTTTCGATCATTTTCGGTTTAACGTCCCATCTGTATTTGGACTCGTTGAGAGGGGTACCACTGCTTCAAAAACATTTTCTCTAGTTTTGTCCCTACTGAGCGCCGACCATGACTAGGGGCCTATTCAGTGGTCTGCAACACATTGCAGATGGGAATTTAATGTATAAAGCCTAAACAAAAACAAATATGACCACACAATTCCCTGTTCTACATGACAGAGGGATATCTGTCCTACACACTATTGCTTTATCTGGCACCCACTGAAAGTGACCCAGGACTGACTAGCCAAATAGGACAGAATAGCTTTGACCAGTAATAGTCAGCTGCCAGTTTAAGAACACATTGTACTGTTGCGAGTTTTTTTTCTGGGTTTGATTTACATTGAGTGTCAAGCTAAATAGAAGGAAGATTGTTTGGCCAATTTGTAAATGATGATGAATGATAATGGATTTTATTTGTATAGGCTAACTGGAGTATAAAATGCTTTACATTTTAATTGTTTTTATTTAACTAGGCAAGTCAGTTAGGAACAAATTCTTATTTAAGGAGGGAGACTCAACTAGGCCTACATTTTACAAGGGTAGGATGAAACGGTGGGCAGGTCTGGTGTCAAAGGTAAAGTTCCTGTCCCCTGTTCCCCTCCAGACGGCAGGTAATGACCCATACTGCTTTGTGGAGTTCTACGAACACAGGCACGCTGCCTCGTCACTCGCAGCAATGAATGGTCGTAAAATAATGGGTAAGGTAAGCTATCGTATCTACAGGGTGAGTCTGGTTGGGGAGGGGAAGGAGGAGAGGGTTGGCCTACTTGATGTAGGTCTGGAAAGGTCAGATGGGTGCAAGCAATATGGCGGCCCTATGAGGAATGGTTAGGGGTGGGGTTGATTTGGGACTGGGTATCACATGGAATCACGTTATCAGTTCAATCTCAACAGTTGACATTAAACATCAGGGAGTATGACATGCATGGAATGTTTCCTCATTGAGCAATAATACCGCAACACCAGAATGTATTATTATTATTTTTTTTAAATATAAGTAGGCTACATTTGAATGGTCTTGCAGCATTCCTTACAACGGTAGGCTACTGTCTCCATTCCTCACATGTCTAAAGATAGCCCAGATAAGACTACATATTCCACACAAATGTTGTGTAGATGCCATTCTATATAAATTAGGATCAATCTGCAGGCCTCAATCTCTAATTAATGGGGAAGTTTGACATTGGCACCATCTAATTCAGTCATATTACAATCTTTCCCATTCATTTGGGTTTGAAGCCAGCAGATCTCGCAATGTAAATGAAACGTCTGGTTCATTTGACCTGGGGGAGATGCTGAATGAAGGAGCGTGGATGACGGATTGCACTTGAATTCAAACACTATGATACTCCTGTTGATAAGATGTTATGTATTTATTTTTTGCTAGCTACTGATTTGGGACCCTGGCCACCTGACCCTGGCCATCCCAGATTGGTTGTAGCTAATAGGCTTACTACTCTACATACTATTTAATCCTACTGGTAGAAACAGCTTCTGGACATCACCCATGTACAGTTTCATGCTCAGAAGAGAACTTGGCATAGGCAATTAATATTGGCAGCATGTCCAATGACTTTAAACCTGGTTGGGTTGTGTAATCTTTCTAAGTAGTGTTCCCCATTGACCGGTTTCAAATTACACTCCTATACTTCTACCCTTATTTTTCTGTACACTGTGTTCTTTTGCAAAAATCCTTTGCATAAAGAATCCAACTAATACTATTTATATCTTTAAAGACACATTCAGTTGAAAATATTTTATCCTCAACAGGTATTGAAGGACCATTTGAGGAGTAATACAAGTTCGTAAAATTCACTTGTTTGTAAGTCCCTTGTTATTTGGACCTTTTTTTTTTTTATTTTTTTTTTTACTTCCTAGACGTTTTGTTCCAAATTTGATTGATTGGACGGTGAGACTGAATTGTGACGTAGTCTGAGTGTGACCAGGCTTTCCCTCTATCACTGGTGTGACTACAACAAGCCCTCTAATAGGCTGACAGACGCGTGCTGTACAAGTAAGGCTTGCTTTTCACCCCTCTTTCCATCCCCCTCTATCTTTTTCTCTTTCCATCTCTCTTTCTCTTCTTTAGGAGGTCAAGGTGAACTGGGCCACAACCCCTAGCAGCCAGAAGAAAGACACAAGCAGTGAGTACTATCTCTATTAATACTTTGACATGCACTGTACCTAACTGTTAAAGGAGTAGTGCCTATATAAAGCATGGAAACTTAATAATTATTCAAATGTGGCTAGACTTTGTATGGGGCATTTAGAGCACACTTGTGTTATCCAATATTATTCCAAGAATCGTTAGCATTGCTGCCTAAAATGATTTGACTTTTTGTCACCTTCAAAAATGTTTTATACACATGATTCTGTTTGTGTTCAGATCACTTCCATGTTTTCGTTGGAGACCTCAGTCCTGAAATCACCACGGATGACATCAAAGCTGCTTTCGCCCCCTTTGGGAGGATATCGTGAGTTATCTGTTTCTCCCTACCCCAGTTATCTCGCTTATGCTTATTCAAAAACACTACAAAGATATGTTCCTTCAATCGTGAATGTATTGATTGAACACGAGAACAAGCTGTATTCGCAGCATTCATCTGTAAAATATGTTCTCTACAGGTCTTTTTGGAGTATGTCTCTCAACAAGCAGCTAATGAAATACTAATCACAGCACTTGTTAGTATCATACTTATCATCCAGTGCTTTACAGCAATGTGGGGCCAAAACCTCCCTGGACAGCAACCCAGTTAGTCGGTGGCAAGGAAAAGCTTCCTAGAAACACAGATGGATCAGTTGGCAGAGGCCATAACTTCCTATTGTCTTGCTAACAGTAGTCTCTGTCCACAGTGATGCTCGGGTGGTGAAAGACATGGCTACTGGCAAATCTAAAGGCTATGGCTTTGTGTCCTTCTTCAACAAATGGGTGAGTGCCCGCCCCCTCCCATTCTCGGCTTACTGTGCTGCATCTGGGTTGGTTGTTTGCAAGAAATCATTAGCATCGGAGCAGTGTGAGACTCCATTCCTTTTTTGTGTCCCCCCTCAGACGTCACCCAGCAATGTTTAGCCAAGCAAATACCACCCTGTAATTCAGTAGCTACTTTGAGCTACGGAGTTTACATGGGTGAAGACGTGAATTAGATTCTATGTTACACCATTATTACTATCACTATGCATAATAAATGGTATGCCTTTGTGTGTAGGATGCAGAGAATGCCATCCAACAGATGGGAGGTCAGTGGTTGGGAGGACGGCAGATCAGGACTAACTGGGCCACCAGGAAGCCCCCTGCGCCCAAAGCCACCTACGAGAGTGAGTTAGACACACCACTCTAAAGAATGACTCGCGCTACACCTGCTGGCATCCGATTTGGAAAAAAAGAAATGAAAAAAATTGGCATCTATTTTTTCCATTCATGTTTTAAATCAACCTTCTCCCCTGTGGAGCAGCAAACACCAAACACCTGTCGTTTGAAGAGGTTGTGAACCAGTCCAGTCCCAGCAACTGTACCGTCTACTGTGGAGGTGTCACAACAGGCCTCACAGGTCAGAACCTCAAGACAATCTGTACTATGGAAGTCACAACATAGCTTGCAGGTTATTTAGATGGAATATGTGATGTCATTGGTGACCCCATCCTTACTGATGTACCTTGTTGTTTCCAGAGCAACTGATGAGGCAGACCTTCACCCCCTTCGGTCAGATCATGGAGATCAGAGTTTTCCCAGACAAAGGCTACTCATTTGTGAGGTAAGTCCATGCAGATTGTCTACAGAATACACTGTTACAGAAGCCCTTATTCCAACAGAGTAACCCAGAATCACAGCAAAAGCTGGTCATCTCCAGGTGAAAACGTGGCACGTTTGACTGCTGACCAGGTGTCTGCATCTCTAGTTCGATGGGAAGAGCCCTGATGGTGACCTTGGAAGTTGTTTGGGAGATTTTCCTCTCACCTGCGTCTCCCTGGTATAGGTTCAACTCCCACGAGGGAGCGGCCCACGCCATAGTGTCAGTGAACGGGACGTCCATAGATGGTCACGTGGTGAAGTGTTACTGGGGGAAAGAAACCACAGACATGGTCAGCCCCATGCAGCAGGTACAGATGCCTCAGGTAAGACCGCAGGTAACAGCACTTCCTTTCTCATACAACATCCTTTATACTCTCTTAGATATTATACATGTGTAATAACATGGATATAATATACATGTGTAATAACATGGATATAATATACATGTGTAATAACATGGGTATATTATACATGTGTAATAACATGGGTATAATATACATGTGTAATAACATGGATATAATATACATGGGTAATAACATGGATATATTATACATGGGTAATAACATGGATATATTATACATGGGTAATAACATGGATATATTATACATGGGTAATAACATGGATATATTATACATGTGTAATAACATATCTACATGCTCAGTTTTAGGGGCTTGATGTAGCAGTTAGCCCAATTTGCTGCGCTTATGGGTATCTAAGGAAACAGAAAACATAGTAGACTCATTTTGATCCAATAGTTCATCAATTACATAATTTGAAACCTAAGTGTTGTCTCCACAGCAGAACAAAATAGGTTTTGCGGCGCAGCCCTACGGCCAGTATGCCCAGTGGTACGGTAACGCCCAGCAGATTGGCCAATACGTCCCAAACGGGTGGCAGGTGCCCACCTACGGAGTCTACGGACAGGCCTGGAACCAGCAGGGATTCAAGTGAGTACTCATGGACTCCTAGAGGGAAGGGAACAAGTTGTTTGAAGGAAATGCACCCCAGATGTCAGGAGACGTGTATAACATTTCAGCCCAGATGTTGGGAGGAGACTTGTTTAACATCAGTGGCCCTTGAAGATCAATCTTAACTTCTTGTTCATGTCGTTGCGCTCTCTCTTCATCCCTCATTACCTTTACCCTCCTGTCCTTTAACCATCACCGATTTTGTGTTTACACCTTTCTCTCCCCATCCTTCATCTATCCTCTAACCTCCATGTTGTCTCTGTGTAGCCATTTACAGGCGGGTGCAGGGTGGACGGGCGTGGGAGCCGTCAGTAATGGCGGTGTGGTGGAGCCTGGACAGGGAGTCAATGGGACTGTGCTGGCCAACCAGTCCGGCATGGGCACCGCTGGCTACCACACCCACTGATCAGCGTTGGCCTGGCGGCCCAGAGTCGGCCTCCTACCCTCCACAACAGGGATCCTATACAGGGGGTGGGGGGGCCAACATGTGCCCTGTCTTTTACAACATGATTAAGAACTCTATGACGGGGAGGGGGGGGGGGGGGGTTCCCCTGTCCGTCCCCCCCCCCCCCCCAACCTGTTTTTACATGTAAGTTTTAAGGTGGAGAAGAGGAGGAAACGCTTGTGTGTCATTGGCGATAGAGTTGCCCAGTTGCCCAGTCCTGGTATATAAGATACACACGTGTGTGTATACAGTACCAGTAAAAAGTTTGGACACACCTACTTATTCCAGGGTTATTATTTATTTGTACTATTTTCTAAATTGTAGAATAATAGTAAAGACATCAAAACTATGAAATAACACATGGAATCATGTAGTAACCAAAAAAAGAGTTAAACAAATCAAAATAAATGTTATATTTGAGATTCTTCAAATTAGACACCATTTACCTTGACAGCTTTGCACATTCTTGGCATTCTCTCAACCAGCTTCATGAGGAATGCTTTTCCAACTTTCTTGAAGGAGTTCCCACATGCTGAACACTGCTTTTCCTTCACTCTGTGATCCAACTCATCCCAAACCATCTCAATTGGGTTGAGGTCGGGTGATTGTAGAATCCAGGTCATCTAATATAGCTCTCATCACTCTCCTTCCTGGTCAAATAGCCCTTACACAGCCTGGAGGTGTCATTGTCCTGTTGAAAACAACTTATAGTCCCACTAAGCGCAAACCAGAAGGGATGGCGTATCGCTGCAGAATGCTGTGGTAGCCATGCTGGTTAAGTGTGCCTTGAATTCTATAAATAAATCAGACAGTGTCACCGGCAAAGCACCATCACACCTCGTCCTCCATACTTCACGTGGAACCACACATGCAGAGATCATCCGTTAAACTACCATGTGTTTCACAAAGACACGGCTGTTGGAACCAAAATCTAATTTGGACTCATCAGACCAAAGGAAAGATTTCTACCGGTCTCATGTCCATTTGTCGTGTTTCTTGGCCCAAGCAAGTCTCTTCTTATTGCTGTCCTTTAGTAGTGGTTTCTTTCCGCAATTGGACCATGAAGGCCTGATTCACACAGTTTCCTCTGAACAGTTGATGTCTGTTACTTGAACTCTGTGTAGCATTTATTTGGGATGCAATTTCTGAGGCTGGTAACTAATGAACTTATCCTCAGTAGCAGAGGTAATTCTGGGTCAACCATTCCTGTGACGGTCCTCATGAGAGTCAGTTTCATCATAGCGCTTGATGGTTTTTGCGACTGCACTTGAAGAAACTTTCAAAGTTCTTGAAATGTCCTGCTTTGACTGACCTTCATGTCTTAAAGTAATGATGGACTGTCATTTCTCTTTGCTTATTTGAGTTTTTCTTGACATAATATGGACTTAGCCTTATTTGGTAAAAGACGATCTTCTGTATACCAACTCCTACCTAGTCACAACACAACTGATTGGCTGAAAGGCATTCAGAAGGAAAATTCCACAAATTAACTTTTAACAAAGCACACCTCTTAATTGAAATGCATTCCAGGTGACTACCTCATGAAGCTGGTTGAGAGAATGCCAAGAGGGTGCATAGCTGTCATCAAAGCAAAGGGTGGCTAATTTGAAGAATATAAAATATATGTTGATTACTTTAACACTTTTTTTTGCTTACTACATGATTCCATATGTGTTATTTCATAATTTTGATGTCTTCACTATTCTACAATGCAGAAAATAGTCAAACAAAAAAAACAACTGGAATGAGTAGGTGTCTGAACTTTTGACTGGTACTGTATACATGCGTACACACACCCTACAACTGACTCATGAATCAAAAAGGACTATGCCATTTTTAATTAAAGTACTATTAAATGATAGACTTATTTTGGATTTGCTTTTTCTCGTTGGTTTGTTTAGAACGATTTCCACTGCTGATATCGTTAAGAAACGAGCTTTGCCTTTTTGTTTTTTGTTTGTTTTGGGACTCATTTTAAAGAAATGTTTAAAGCAATGACTCCATGGAATCATGTGAAATGTAAGAACCTTTTTTTGTTTTTTATGTTTATAAAAAACGAATGAAATGGATGTCAACTGTTGTATTTTTTTTTAAATTTCAATATCTCAACTAAGAAACAATTGCAGGGATTACTGCCACTGTTCTTCTTTCTTTTAAAGGCAGACAAATATTGCACAATACTATTACTTAGTTACCTTTTCACAAAATTTGATGTTACACAAATTCTAGGTATTTTGAATTGTTTTGCATTCCACTTTTTTCCTTTTGAAACTTGTTTTAGGAGGGCGTACGTACGTATACTGTTTTGTATGTAAATAACCCAAGAAAGTCTGTTCAACTGTTCTGACGCTGTATAAAGAGGGAAAAACCTCATGTTAATTATGGAAGCTTGCTTGCTTTTTGACGGCCAGGGCTGGGGATTTAAACTAGACTGGGGCATATTAGCATCACTGCTAAATGCTAGTCCATTACAATGTAGGGACAGTGCAACATTTGATTCTTCCAGGGGCCTGAGGAGAGCGAACGGCAGTGCAAAAATGATCTATACTGAAAAGTAATGTAGAATTAAAGTTATTCTGTGTATAAAACCTAAATATTGAACTTTTTGGTGTTTTTTTTATGACAAAGTAGTAAATGGTTATCAAACATAAAATAAAAAAAACTTGAATGGATCATAATTTTGCACTGTGCCCCCCCCCCCCCCCATGGAGTTGTTTAAATAATACAGTTGGATGAGACCCATTGTGTTGCCTTATTTTGAGTTAATTTAATTTTAACCAACCAATTTATCATAGAGTAGGCAGTGCCTAAGGATAGACCTTATGTTTTGGGGGTGGGGTTATGTTGCTGATGCTATAACGTGTTCTTGCTTTGTCCCATTAAAATGCTGATGCTTATAAACATTGCTTGCGGAAACGGATCATATTTCTATCTCTCTGTTTTTACAGGCTTGAGTTGAGAGTATTGTGAGAGGTGGTCCAGTCTTGCAAAGAAATGCTTTTTTGTTTACAATGAGCTTTCCTACTTGTAGTATTCAGATCCATTGATTTTTGTCATCAGATAACACGTTTTGTAATTAACAGAAACTGGAATTACAAGAGCAGGGCAGGCCTACATACACTTGACCCAAGCTGTGTTTGAATTTCTGATCTACAGGTATGAACAAGATAGAAACTACATGTCGCTTGATTCTCTTCTCTGAAAAGGGCTTTCATCTCGGCCCTGTGACCAACACCAGTAATGTATATGTGCTGCCTTCACTTGCTAGTCGGAAATATCAGATTCCCTAACTGGTTGAACACGCCAACCAGATAACTTGGACATTTACGACTTGCTATCTAGATCTGACTAGCATGTGAACGTGGCAACAAACATTTTATTGCTGATTCTATGTAGTGACCATTTGAGTGGCTTTGAAGCCACTGGTCAGCCATATTTGCACTCCCCAGTAGGAGCAGTCCTCCATAGGAATGCCTTTTTTAATTTTACCTTTATTTAACTAGGCAAGTCAGTTAAGAACAAATTCTTATTTACAATGACGGCCTAGGAACAGTGGGTTAACTGCCTTGTTCAGGGGCAGAATGACAACAAATAACTAACATTGACCTAAAACAAATATACTTTAAGGACTTTTATATTTTTATGTATAGCTCACAATTTTAAAGTATTTGTATGAAGGTGTCTAATAATAGAAAAAACAATGTAGTCATTAAATGCATTTCTATAGAGCTCGCAAGCTTGTAGTCCTAAAACCCGGAAATGAGTTACCTCTGGTTCATTCAGCCATTCCTATGGTGAAAATGAATGGGGAAAGAATAGGGGGTTTGGGATAAATGCCGAAAATAAGGTCTGAGGTTAAAACAAGTTTAAGAGATGATATACGTTTTGTTCTATGAGATGTCAGTTAACCTGACCTTTTTCAGTTATGAAGGCTTTATGTGCTTTTTTAAATGACATAAATGCTTCAAAATTAACAAAAAAGTGACATCTGATGATTATCCTAGAACAAAATGTATAAGATCTTATAAAGCCATATTCGGACAGAATACATTTTACTGGGGAGCTCAGGTAATGTAATTATGTCCACGAGCACTAATCACCACATCCCTAATTTAGTTTTGTCCGAACTGCCATGTCAGTCATTTTTATGTGTCGGGAAGGTTATTACCCCAGCCGTAAAAACCTACTGTTTTTCGGCAGACTCCAAGGTCTTCTGATAATACTTATCCCGGGCGAATCGTCATCCCTGTGTTTTTAGGGATATTACAGTTTAACTGGTGCTGCACCCAGTTTGGGTATGAACATGGGGAACACATGTATGCTTAAAACAAAGCGCTATACACTAGCCTACAGATGGATAATCTGTTTTGTCACATATAAACTTTTCTAGTGCCATACTTCTCTTTTAAAATATGAAGTGGACGATATTGTGCCAATAAATTGATACATTGCTAAATACGTCAGGTCTGCATAGGTTACCGTTTATGGTTATTATTGATATTAATTATTAGTTGTACTTTCTCCGAACTGAAGGCCATTAGGCCAATATTAGGTTATCCCTAGACATTTGGAATATCTTCACGCCTAGAAGAGCCTCTGAGTGTCCGTCATAATGGTCAATTGAGAAAAAGAAAACACCCAAAAATTACAGGGCAGTTTGGTAAAACTAATCCTCTCCAAATCGTCCACTGGAAAAACGGACATGCTAGGGTTATTATTACATAACCGACGTTATATAGTAATACTAGTCCCGTGAGAATATGGTTTAAGCCTGTGTTTACCACATTTATTTTAAGCATTTATCCAAAAACACCATTCATTCCCGCATAGGCTTTGTCCAATGAACCTTTGCGGATTTAGAACAATGAGCTAGTAATAGGTCTTTGCTATCTGTGGAGTTAGTGCTTACAAAAATACGCCGTTACTATTTTACAACCGTGGGGGAGTACCAAGATGGACGTGCGGTGGATTAAACATCTACTTTATGTATAAGTCATTGTCCAACACCCTATCCAATCAGGAAGCTCGTTACAGGCGCAATGCGGAGACACGGATGTAAGGAGGAATGGCGACGGTCGAGGGGAAGAGGAGGTTTGTGTATGAAAACTGGAACGACCATACAGCACCAGGATTATAGGTAGTGAAAAAAACACAGGTATGCATTCAGCTGTAACCAATCATGGTCCAAACACAGGCGTGGAGCAGTAGATTGCGATGCGTCTGGTATAATTATGGACCCATTTTACGAACCGTTATTGTTCACTTCAGGAACAATGTCATCCTACATAAATTGGCTTTTCTATTCCTTATCAAAGTTACATGTGTTGAAAAGTAACAGTTTTTTAATGATAAATTATTTGTCATATTTTGTAAAACAACAACACTTATTTCTGATTACATAAGTAAACGCGATAAAGGCCTACAAAGGCTTGACTGGAACAAAAGATTGCATTATGGCCTAAGTTATTTTTTGATCACATTAATTACAGTAATATCTACTTGCTGAAATTAGATCAGGCTGTATCTGTTCTCTTTTCAGACCTACTCTGTCTTCCAGACTTCAGGCCAACTGCCAGTGGAGTCCGGCTGCCCAAATGGAGTCTGGCGTGGCAGTGACCTCACCTCCTGCATCGGTGGTTGCCCCTACACCCCCCAACCTTTGCTCAAAGCAGAGAGAGAGTAGCAAGAAGACTGCTACCAGCACCACCCCCTCCTTTCTGTCCAATCTGGGCAAGCCCACTCTACGAGGGATCAGGAAGTGTCCCCAGTGTGGCGTTTTCAACGGCACCCGTGGGCTCAGCTGCAAGAACAAGGCTTGTGGAATTGTCTTCAGAGATGGGGGGGCTGTGGGGGGAGGCAGAGGGGCCAAGAGAGGGGCGATGGAGGTGGTGCGGGTGGTGATTGACGGAGGAGGGGAAGATGAAGAGAGAGATGAAGGAAGAGGTGGTGAATCCTCCGGTGGAGGTGCGCAGGTGTTCTCTGTCTGTCAGCGAGTGAGAGGGGTGGGAGCGGCTGCAACACAGCGGGGGTTCATAGAGCTTGTCCCCACTGATACGGCCATTGCCACGAGTGAAGGGGCGACTCTGCTGACCCGGGTCAACATGGGCCGCTGCTTCCTGCCCACCTGCCGCCATGCCAACGGTCAAAGGTCAGGCCAGAGCCAGTCACAGCAGGCAGCTGTTCTGACCAACCCCCCCTCCAAGCCTGGCTTGTCTAACTCCGTCACTCCCTGTGTCCACGTGAAGCAGGCGATGGAGTGCCAGGCGCAGGCCACCCCTCTCCCCCTGAAGAGCTCTATCCTGGAGGGGCTTCAGGCCTCAGCCGAGGCCAGGGAAGAGCTCTGGAGGTTGGCTACTGAGTCCCCGGGACCCCTGGTTCAGCGGGTGAACAAAGATACTCTGGTGGTGAAATGTCACAGTGGACCAAGTCATCCTCTGGGGCTGCTGCACCTAACTGTAGGCACGGGGGGGTCTGCTGCTGGGGGGAAGGGGAAGGGGAAGGTCAGAGAGGGGGCTGTGTTTCAGTGTTCCTGTCAGGGGGGTGTCAGAGGAGGTACGGCAGAGGGAAGAGTGGCCGTGGAAACCTCCCAGAATGGGGATGGGGAGGTGAGAGGGTCCTCAGGTGTTGTCTCCTCTGGTGTCTTACCTGACTCCACCTCTCGGCCTGATGCTGAAGCTGGCCCTGCAGCTCCATACCTCTGCCTCCACTTCTATGCCTGTGTTTGCGCCTTCACCAGCGATGAGAAACTGGCCTCAGAGTTCACAGGTTTCCTCAACTACAGCTCCAATGGTAGGTCCCTAGGAGAGGGATTGATGTGTGTGATCTTTGTGTAATATTTCAAGGTGTATGTATGTGTGCACTGCAGTACCTGTAGGAGACTCTGTTGTCATCTGTACTGCAGGTATACAACAGAATGCTGACTGCACAGTCCTCTGTGGCTCCAGCCCACCTCAGCTGCCTGAACCAATCACTGCTCACAAAACCAAGAGACTCCGTTTGGAAGAGCACCTCATTGGTGAGCTGCCCTGTCAATCACACTGTTCATCCAATAGAAGTGCGAGTGCCTTATCATGAAAATAGGACCTTCTTTATGTTCTTTGAAATCTGCCTGAGCACAATTTTTTTCTCTCGATCTGTCCTCTGTGATCATCTATCCTCTTTTTCCTCTGTCACTCCTTTCTTTTTCATTTCCCCCTGTAAGTCCCTCCTCCCTTCTCTCTCCTCCCTCCATTCAGCTGTATGTCCTGTAGGGTGGGTGGGGGTAGGATGGGTAGAGGAGGCCTTGTCAGAGGAAACCTCCTGGTTATTGTGCTCCTGTTTCTATTGGGCTCAAGAACACAGGTGCAGCCTGCCTGCCTCCTTTCTCTCTGTCGCTCTGTGTCTTACCCACTGCCTCTGTCCTGTCCATCTGTCCTCCCTTTCTGTTTCTCACTGCCTTTCTGCCCCTTAACGGTATCCAATAAACCACAGATTCTATCTCTTTTAATTAATTATGATGTGTGTGTGTGTCAGGGAGCAGCCAGCCTGTGGATGAGAGCCTGGTGACCCTGGGCTTCCAGCAGTGGCTAGCCAGCGTTACAGAGAGGATCCACCTGACCATGCACTACCAGTTTGATGGTAACACACACACACACACACCACACACACACACACCACACACACACACCACACCACAACACACACACACACACACACACACACACACACACACACAGCCCTCCGTCCCTCTGTGTTTGTCTAATTGATGATGATGATAAAGATGTTGTTGTCTCCAGGTAAGCCGGAGCCTCTGGTGTTCCACATCCCCCATGTGTTCTTCAACGCCCTGCAGTATCGTCTGTCCCTGGGCTCCAAGAAGAGACGGCTGCCCAATGCTACCTCAGGTAACCCTTAACCCTAACCACAACCCAACGCCATCCCTAATTCAACTACAGTGAGCTCCAAAAGTACTGGGACAGTGACCCTTGTTTGTTGTTGTTTTGGTTCTGTAGTCCAGCACTTTGGATTTTAAATGAYACAATGACTATGAGGTTAAAGTCTAGACTGTCAGCTTTAATTTGAGGGTACCAATACTGTTGGTCCCCTGAAATGGGGCAGTATGTACCAAAAGTGCCGTAATTTCTAAACTGTTTCCCACCATATGGATGAAAATACCTTCAAATTAAAGCTGACAGTCTGCACTTAACCTCATAGTCACTGTATAATTTAAAATGTTGGAGTACAAAACAACAACAAAAAATTGTCCCAATACTTTTGGAGCTCACTGTATAACGCTACAAATGAGCCTACTCTAACCCTAACAGCCTCGGACACACAGGCTTTGTTTACATTGTTCCGAACTCCTGGGGAACTTGTCTGCCGAAAGATGCCAAAAATACGGTGGAGTCTAGATGAATGCCAGTGACACATTGCCACCTATCAAATCAATCAAACATGTTGATTGGGTGGAGCTCCAAACAGAGGTTATGTTTCTAAAACATTTTCTGACTTGCAACAAGCTAACTAGCATACGATACAAAAAAGAAGGCAGCATAGGCTACTAAAATGTTGTCTAACCGGTAGGAAAAGAGGCACAATCAAAACTAGGAAAAAACAACTAATTTGAATTTCTACTCTGAGACAATCAAATGTGAGCGTTAACAGCCAGCACTCCCATTCAAATGCAAAATCCAATACTGAAGTTCTCCAGACTTCCAATATTTGAGTCATCAAGATGAGATTTGGAAAGAGACTAACCCTAACGCAACTACAGGTAAACCTTAACCCAACACCAAACACAGCCTAAAACTGGTGGGTACTTTAAGGTTAAGTTACAAGGGAAACATGTTTTGTTATCTTATCTTTTTGTTTTCTTTGGTCAGCGTTTGTGAGGAATGATGATCTGCACCATGGCTCCTTCCCCAAGTACACCTGGCACATCACCAACCTGATGCAGGTGAAACGCATCTTCGACACCTCAGAGGTCAGCTCTCTCTTCTTCACTCCTCCCCATCTCCCTCCTTCATCTCATCCACTCACACGGTCTTCAGACTGCTCGTGTCATGTATTTACCACAGGGCGTTGTTATGTTTTGGTCTTAGTCACTCTGTGACTTTCTCTATCTCATCATGCATCCTTCTCCCTTTCTCTGTCTTCCTCTGTCTGTCTAGCTGCCCCTGGAGTTGACCCAGAGTTTTGTGAAGAACAGTGATGGTTCCTTCTCTCCGTTCCGCTGTCCCGAGCCTCTTCATCCTGACCCCACTGAGGGCTACAGCCGGACGGACAGATCCCAGGCCATACGACCCCTGGAGCTACGCACCTTTCTCCAAGTCGGTCAGTGTGTGTGGTGTGTGTGTGTGTGTGTGTGTGAGAGCTGGGCTGGACTGCTATGTGTGATGTCATATGATCTGATTTGTTGTGATCACCACAGGACTGTGTACAGCGGATCAGAAGGATCCCACACCCTTTGTGATCGAGTGGATCCCAGACATCCTGCCTCGCTGTCGCGTCGGAGAGCTCCGCATCCGCTTCCAGTATGGTCACCAGCACGGAGGACAGACGGAATACTGCGATGGAACGCCGAGACGCACCGGAGGGACAGAGAGGGGGGGTTGCAAGTCATCATCAGAGACCTCCCTTTCCAAATAAAAAGTTCCACAGGCATCTGTCCAATGAGGCAGGGTAGCCTAGTAGTTAGAGCGTTGGGCTAGTAACCGCAAGGTTGCAAGTTCAAATCCCCGAGCTGCCAAGGTACAAATCTGAAATTCTGCCCCTGAACAAGGCAGTTAACCTACTGTTCCTAGGCCGTCATTGAAAATAAGAATTTGTTCTTAACTGACTTGCCTAGTAAAATTAAGGTCAAATTAAAAAACTGGAGGATCTGTTAGTTAATAGTTCTTTGAATTATGAAAGTCTAGAGCATTGTTTTTAGAAAGAGGGAGATGAGGGGGGCTATTTTTTAGAGAGAGAAATGAGGGGGGGAAACATTTTGAGAGAAGGAAAGAAGAGATGTGAAAGAGTGCTGCTGATGGCCAAGAATTGTATTTTTTACATCACTGTTTGTACACTCTTCTCCCAAAGTTACCCTATGTCCCTTCCATTGCAGCTAACATGGATTTGTGTTAATTCATGCTATTACATGACTTCTATGTATCAAATCGCAGTTGCTTGATAACATTAGCTACTCTACAGAGAAGTAGCATCTGAATGTAATATCAAGTCATTGAGATAATCAAATGACAAACGTGTGCGAGGCTTATGTGTGTATCTGAAGGGTTGTAAATGAATGACATCTGATTGATTACCCTTTGCGTGTGTGTGTGCATTTATAAGTGGTGTATAATGAATAAGAACTTTCTGGTGTGTAGCGATCTAATTCACTGTCGAGTAGAATATTTACGTTTGTGCCCGTAGTTACAGAATAACCTAATGGTTTGTTGTCTTTTTGTTTGTTTGTAGTGTTGATTAATAAATTCATTGACCTTGAGAATAGACAGTCTTTCTTCTCTAAAAATCAACTTTTTCTATTTCTTAGCATCGCT
This sequence comes from Salvelinus sp. IW2-2015, assembly GCF_002910315.2. Lineage (NCBI taxonomy): Eukaryota > Metazoa > Chordata > Actinopteri > Salmoniformes > Salmonidae > Salvelinus > Salvelinus sp. IW2-2015. The sequence goes on from NC_036842.1 coordinate 27,626,074, forward strand.
CCCTCCCATCCTTTACATTACTTATTTTACTGATAAAAAGAGCGTGCACACTTGTGTCCTAGATGTTGCTTGTTTTTCAGCCAAAGTGTTGAGCTTAGTCTTTGTCCACCAGGTGGCGACATTGGCTAACAATTTCACACCAGTGTTCCACAAACTAGACTAGTGCCAACGGAAGAGAAATTATGTTTTGCTTTATAGAAACGTAACTGTCCAATGTATGGCCATGGCTCCATCTCCCGATGAACAGACAGCTCACTTCAATTACACACTCCTTCTCAGGATATTATCATAACCACACAGTCTCAGAATAAGATCCACTTTTACATGAACTAATTGATTCAGTTAATGCTCCTTAGTGAACCACATGCCAAATTAGTGATGTACGGAGTAGGAGGAGGACATTAGTGTATCAGAGGTGTGTGTGGGTGTCAGAACATCGATGGCCCCCGGCCCTATTTGTCCTCCCTCTCAGACCCCCAGGAGACAACCTCCACAAGAGTGTGTGACACTAAGCGAGAGAAGAGAAACATCCTGTTTGACAGCAGGAAAGCGAGCTTGAAAGTTGGATGAGGATGAAAGAGCGGGCTGGAAAGAGAGGGAGGAAGGGAGGGAGAGAATTACATTGGTAGAAGAATTGGAGCGAAGGCCACATGTCAAGTAGAATATGATTCAAATCTCAGGGTCACAAAATTATTTTAGCTGGTGTGCAGTGTGTTTGTGTGCACACTAGTGTGTATGTGTCCCTTAATGATGGAATTGTGAGGAGCCAGCGCTCTGTGACTGTGTGTGTGCGCGTGTGTGTCTCTGTGTCTGTCAACGCCAGCCTACAGACACACTGAGACGACAGCTATCTCTTAGCCTTGTTCTTCTGAGTTACAGAGAAAATGAGTGTCAGTCTGCGCCAAAGCTATATAGTACGCGGCTAAGGGTAAAAAACAAAATAGAATCCAAAGGGAGCTCACACTCAAACCATACAGGGAAAACCTGCAGGTGTTCGAGATGGAGATACTGTACATATTTATATTATTTAATACATGTTCAGGTACTACGTGCAACATTTTTTACACTTCCTTTGGACACTCCCACTAGGTCCTTCAGCTTAATCCAATCCAAAATGGGGAGCAAGCAAGTGCAGACTTCAGAGAGAGGAGTATTGAGACTTGAGATTCACCCACAGTCTAATTAAAGAACACTGAGACAATGAAGTGATTAGCAGATGTCAATCAGTACCTCTGAGACTCAATGGATCACTTAACTACTGACCTCTAAGGCCTGGCTGTCAATCATTAAACCAACCAACCCAATCACACATCACTCACCTGCCAATACCTCCTACTCTCTCTCTCTCCCTCCCTCACTGCTGTCTTTCTTTCTCTGTCTCTCTCCACCCTTCTCCCCCCTCTCTTTTTCTTTCTCTCAGTCTCTTTCTCTCTCTGGAATGTTGGTGGTTACTGAGGGGGTGCTGGGTTCAGTGGTGACCCCACTCATCCCTAGTTTGTATGATCCTCTCTGACCCTGTGTTCCTCTCTCTCTCTGTCCCATCACAGCACCATTTATCCTACCTGTTTTCCTCCATTGTAACCAGGCTTCCCACAGCAAAACAAGTTGAAATTCACTCATTTTATTAATCTGCTTGTTCTGCCCTCATATTGTGCATCACATTGAAGTATTTGACCATTTTATTTTTCAGGACAACCAGGGTTACAAGTAGAACACAAAACTATTTGACAAACAGTTGCATTAATGAGTTTTATTGACTAATGTCAAACCAATAAGGTCTTCTAAGCAAAAACCTGATAAAAATGTATTTATAAGAGTACAGAAATTGTTTGCTCCATGAGAAATTAATATCTTACTCGTCAGTGAAATTGTGTGGAGTTTGGAGTTTGCGACATCAAGTATGTGAGCTTATTACAGTATTATAGACACCACGTCCTGGGATTTCCTATGATCTTCTATGTAGAGCACATATGTCAGAGTCAAGGCCCGCGGGCCACATCCGGCCCGCGAGAAGGTTTTTTACGGCCCCTGGGATGATCTTGATTTATTATTAGAACCGGCCCGCAGACCGCAGCAAGCCGGCAGCCCGCAGATCTTTTACACGCACCAATACTACATTTCCCACAATGCAACGGTGACGCACCGAGCAGTAGGCTGCTTCATTTCAATATTTATTGGCACAGCAGTCGTCAGCATCACAGTAAAATTAACTTTCAGATACCCATCAAAAATGGCAAAACGGAAGGTGGACACTGAGAACCGGGGGTTTCAAACAAGGTGGGAGTCGGAGTATATGTTCACGGTAGCTTGAAAACCCTGTTGTCTTCTGTTGGGAGAAAGTGTGGCGTACTGAAAGAGTAAATCTGAGAGACATTATGAAACGAAACACGCGGGACAAAAACAAGAATATGGACATGGAACAAAGGCTACAAAAGGCAGAGGAATTAAAACGAGGCCACAAAAATCGCGACAGGCTCTGTCAAAAAAGCCAAATTCACAAGGCCAGGCTTGCTGTCAAGGCCAGATTTATTTTGGGCAGAAGAGATCGCTAAATCAGCCCGGCCATTTACGGAGGCGGGATTTTCATCAAAAACTGGCATGATTCAAGTTTGTGACGAAGTTTGCCAGAAAAAAAGGCAACTCTTTTTAAATGTGAGTCTGAGCAGAAACACATTGCCGACGAGAGTAGACCAGTTTGTCCATCAACTAAAAGAGCAGCTTGTGGAAAAAGGGAAAAGATTTCATTGCATTATTCCTTGGCTGTGGATGAGAGCACCGACCATTTCTGCACATTGCCCAGTTGTCAAATTTTCATCCGCGGAGTGGACTCCCATGCCTAAGCGTTGACAGAGGAGTTTTTGGCTTTACGTCCTAATGCATGGCACAACTACGGGGCATGATTTTGTATGAAAGAGGTGTCAAGATGTGTAAATGAAGAGGAGCGTGCCCTGGGAAAAAACTCGGTGGTTTGACAACCGACGGCAGCACCCTGCATGTGTGGACACAGGAGCGGACTGGTGGCGAAGATACGGGGAAAAGATGCAAGAGGAAAACGCGACAGGTGAGCTGACAGCTTATCACTTGTATCATACACCAGGAAGCGTTGTGCGGTAAAAGCCTTGAAAATGGAGCATGTAATGAGGTCATCAGTACGGCACAGTTAACTTTATCAGAGCCATAAGGTCCTTGAATTCACCGCAGTTCAAGGCATTTCTGACGGAGATAGAAACGGAGCATGGTGATTTGCCTTATCACACAGAGTGTGACGATGGCTTAAGCCAGGGAAAGAGGTGCTTCAAAAGATGTGTCGAGCTTCGCGTGAGGAGATTTGTCTGTTCGTGGACAGCAAAGGGAAAGACCACAACACAACTCCGAGGACCGAAATGTTTCTGTGGTGAAATGGCTTTTCTGTGTGACATTACGGAGTCATCTGAATGCAATGAACTTGCAGCGCAGGGTCGGGATCATGTCATCTCGAATATGTACAGTACAGTGAAGGCATTTAAAACCAAACTGACTCTGTGGAGACGCAGAATGCGGAAAGAAAATTTGAGCCACTTTCCCAGCTGCCAGACCATGAAAGCAGAAGCGTCTCTACCAGTGCGTTCCTGAGCGCACAGTTGGCTGATAAAATAGTATGCTTGCCGCTGACTTTCGACGCCGATTTGCTGACTTTGAAGCACAAAAAAGCAGGTTGGAACTGCTCCGGTAACCCATTTGCTTTGACGTGGAAAGCTCACCACCAAACCTCCAAATGGAGTTGATTGACCTCCAATGCAATGATGCACTGAGGGCAAAATATGCGGCAGTGGGTGCTGCGGAGTTCGCCCGTTTCCTCCCCGACACAATGCCCAGCTGCGCATCCAGGCTGCTCAAACCGTTGTCTATGTTTGCAGCACATACCTGTGTGAACAACTGTTTTTTTGATGAACCTGAACAAAACATTCACACAGAAGTCGACTTACTGCTGAACACTCCCACTCAATTTGAGGATTTCCTCAGCTCAGAGCCTTACCCGAACATGATGAACTTGTGGAAAAGATGGACACCACCAAGTATCACCCCTCAACCTCAAACAAGTGAACATTACTGTGCAATCACATATTTAGAGTTTTTACTCATCAAGTTTAAAAGTGAAAGTTTATATCATTGTTGTTGCCTTGCATGTTACTTCTCCTTAACAATTAAGGTTGTTTTTAGATAATAGATTTTGTGCACTTTTTTTTGATTTATTTCCAATCCAATTATATTTAAAAATATTTTCAGTTGAAGTGGATGATAGAAAATTGCTATTATTGTTTTTTTCTTTGAAGTAAATTAGCCCACTTTTGCTAAATAGAAAATATAGGCTACTGATGTGCACTTGAATACCCGGTTTCTTTCATTGAATGTTCAGATGTTATGGGGATTTTTATATAAAGGAAATTTGTCTTTTGTGTCTGTTGAAAATTAAAGATTACTGACAGAGCCATAAGAAAATATTGCTTTATTTATCTGATCATATTGGAATATATTTGTTAGGTTTTCAGTAGGTTCAATTAGGTTCACTAGACTATATGCGTCATTTAAAAATTTTTCAATGAACATTCGAACAGTCCGGCCCTCGGCTTGTAGCTACATTTTTTATTTGGCCCTCCGTCCATTTGACTTTGACACCCCTGATGTAGAGGAACCCCTTACCTTCTAACTACTCTTGTGTGGCTTCTGAGAGTCATAGAACAAGTACATGTGTGTGTTCGTGAGAGTCTCAGGTTTTCATAGACGGGTCATAGTAGTTTTTAGCTCTAACCATTTGGACTCTTCAGATATTTTTGTGAGAAGAACCGTCCCCGGACCCCTTCGGGACCTGCCCTTGTCTCACAAACACCACTCTAACTCAGCCCTCATTAATCACAGACTATTGGTTAGTATCAGCAGATGCAGAAGAAATAGACTAATCCAACGGTACAACCGATCAAAAACACTGTTTAAAAGGAGTTAGAAGTCCAAAATGTGACTGTGGCTCTCAATAGGTTAACTCAACCCTTTATCTGTTACAACTAGGCCCCTACAGAGACTGGAAGAGATATACTGAGGTGAAGGGGTGAGGTGAGAGGAGGAGATACGGAGAGGGTGAGTACATGTACTAAGAAGAATGGCAAAACATGTATGTTCAAATTTATAATATTAAAACCATTTATATTGTTGTGATGTTGTACTCTCATAAGGACCATTAGTATCCCAGTGAGCTTCATATGAGAGACATTTCTTCTCTTCTCTATTTGCTTGTTTCTCCCACTCAGACGTTGTGTCCAGGGTACAGTATTACTATAGAAGGTCATGAAGCCATGCTTTGTCTCGTTCTGTTCAGCTTGGCTAATTTACTAATAGTATTAAAGTGTGGGATGTCTGGGATCCACTTGATTACAAAGGGAGTGGGATCCTTCTGATCCGCAGTACACAGTCTTGTGGTGATCACAACAAATCAGATCATATGACATCACACACACCAGTCCAACCCAGCTCTCACACACACATACACGCACACGTGTGCACACACACACACATACGCACGCACGCACGCACGCACGCACGCACGCACGCACGCACGCACGCACGCACGCACGCACGCACGCACATACGTACGTACGTAGTGTTGAGTGGCTGGGCTGAGTAGGGCTGTAAGTAGATCCATCAGAGAGGAGAGGAGTCAGTAGCCTGAGGATACATGGGCCAATTATGGTCATAATTCTAATGGGACTGAGAGACTGGCAGGATGACTGATGAGAACTCTCTGCTCATTTACATGGCTGTGTAGCCATCATCAGACCTCTCTAATTTAAGGCTGTTTTAATGGGAGACCTCTATTTCCAATATAGTTATTACATATGGCAAAATGTAACTTGGATATGGCCAATAAACTTGAACTGGAATATGGCAAGTAAACTATAACTTGTACTTGAACTAATACTAACCATAACTCCATGTCAACTTAGCAACAACAACATATAAACAGTTACCCCTTTAGTACTGTTCTCTAGTCACTTTTAGCTTTTTACCACTTTTTGTAAAACCTCACACTCAGGGTTCGGCTGCAGTTACATGGGTAATCTGATCCCAGACCTGTGTTAGGGGCCACATTTTTGCTGTAGCCCCGAACAAAATCTCCTGATTTAACTGATCGAGAGCTTGATAATTAGTTGACAAGTTGAATCAGGTGTGCTTCTCCAGGGCTACAATAAAATGTGTTTTGTTGGGGGTACTGGAGGACTGGAGTGGTGTAGAGAACAAAGGGGTGCAGTGTGCTGACGTGTGTCCTCATGCAGAGCAGAGCTGATAAGCCTCATGGTTAATGGTGTTAGGGCAGATTCCATTACCCCCTCCAGACTGAGCTCATTAAATAAACATCCCTCAGCCAGGTAGGCCGTCATTGTAAATAAGAATTTGTTCTTAACTGGCTTGCCTAGTTAAATAAAGGTTAAATAAATAAATATAATCCAGACTGAGAGAGAGGAGGGCTGGAGAGAGGGAGAGAAGGAAGGAAGGAAAGAGGGAGGGAGGTAGAGGGAGGCAGAGTGTGAGGGAGTTAGGGAGGGAGAGGGGAGGGAGAGATAAACTGTTCTGTGATAACTGTAGTACTACTAAGATCATTACCAGAGATATGACAGATATAATGTCTGCCTCCAATAGTGTCCACTCCCTCACCCCCCTCTCTCTTCCTCTCTTTATTTCTCACTGCCCCACCTTTCTTATCTCTGTCCTCCTATATCTTCTCAGTTGCAGTCTGTTACCTCTTTTCTCTCTCTTTTCCCATCCCTATCTCCCTTTCTTCTCCCCTCTCTTTGCCTGGCACATCTCCTTTCCTCTCTCTCAGACCCTGTTTTGACCTTGCTGGACCCAATGCATCCTCCTCTCCTCCCCTTCTCCTTCCCACTCTCCTCTCTTCCTCTATGAGTAATCTGTGCCGTGGCCCTTCCTCCATCCATCAGAGGAGTCTCATTGTTGTGACGTCTAGTTAATTCTGGCCCCACAGAGAGAGATCTCCCTGAATATATTAAAGTTTAGGCATTAACGCCCTGAAATATTAAGGTTATGGCATTAACTCCAAATGGTTACGGTAAGGGTTAAGGTTTTGAACATACAACCTTTGGCACTAGAGGCCATCCCCACCATTCCTGTCCACAACCCCATAGAAAATACCCAACCTACTTGAAGATAACAGCGCTCACTGTTGCCCCTAGTGGCCGGGTTCCACGTCATCTCCCAACGTCCTCAGACATGGATGGACATTGAATTCTGACTTGTATCACCGGTTAACTCTGGCGGATAAATGTGTGTTGCATGTTTATGTGTGTGAGCAAAGTATTTGTGAGCAACTTTAAGGTGTGTGTTGTGCGTGAAGTTAGGCGGTCACATTGTCAACAGATAAACATCTTGATTCCATTTTAGCGGAGAATCTTCTGTGTAATAAGTGAAACGTGTTAGTGCAAAAATGCATCAACTGAGCGTTCTAAATAAACAAGCAACTTTAGTTAATTGGTGTTTTTTGGAAACCAGCTTCGGAATGGGCTGCGGGTTAAGCTGTTAAGTATCTTACAAGAGTAATAAAGGCCCAGTGCACATAGTTTTAGGTTTATTTTTTTCCTGATTTATCATGGGGTGCTGCAGCACCCTCAACACCCAAACTTCCGTGGCATGATGCTGCACTGAGAATTAGCAATGTTTTCCTACTAAGGTTCTAACGAGTGAACTTAACCTTAAGATGCATTTTGGAGAAACTGGCCCAGGGCTGCCAGTTTCACTGATGGATGGGAGGAAGAGAGGGAAGAAGAGGTGATTAGATAGCTGTGCTTATGCTTGACCTTCCTCCTACCCAACACTTGTCCCTTCATACCAGACTGACAGAGATGGAAGGGAGAGAGAGAGAGAGAGAGAGGAGAGAGAGAGAGAGAGAGAGGGAGAGCGAGAGAGAGAGAGAGAGGAAGAGAAAGCACAGAAAGAAGAAACGAAAGAAAGAAAGAAAGAAAGAAAGAAAGGAAAGAAAGAAGAAAGAAAGATAAGAAAGAAAGAAAAGAAAGAAAGAAAAGAAGAAAGAAAGGAGAAAGCTTCAATTAAACCGAGAAGCACAAAGAGAAGAAGAATGAGGAGTGAGCAGAAAGAGAATAAATAAAACAGGAGGGAGGGAGGTGAGGGAGGGAGGGAGGGAGGGAGGGAGGGAGGGAGGGAGGGAGGGCAGGGAGGGAGGGAAAGAGCAATAAGTTTTTGTTGAGATTCTGGCAGCGCACACTGGGACTATCATTCAATACACTCATAACAATGAATGAGGCTTTCAGCGAGCTGTAAAATAAGAATTTTGAATAAAGCATGAGACCAGT
>NC_036842.1:27634452-27641062 GCF_002910315.2 Salvelinus sp. IW2-2015
GTTTAGGCATTAACTCCCCATGAAATAATTAAGAGTTAGGCATTAACCCCCTGAAATATTAAGTTAGGCATTAACCCTGAAATATTAAGTTTAGGCATTAACCCCCTGAAAATTAAGTTTAGGCATTAACCCCTGAAATATTAAGGTTAGGCATTAACCCCTGAAATATTAAGTTTAGGCATTAACCCCCTGAAATATTAAGGTTAGGCATTAACCCCCTGAAATATTAAGTTAGGCATTAACCCCCTGAAATATTAAGTTTAGGCATTAACCCCTGAAATATTAAGTTTAGGCATTAACCCCCTGAAATATTAAGTTTAGGCATTAACCCCCTGAAATATTAAGTTTAGGCATTAACCCCCTGAAATATTAAGTTAGGCATTAACCCCTGAAATATTAAGGTTAGGCATTAACCCCCTGAAATATTAAAGTTTAGGGCATTAACCCCTGAAATATTAAGGTTATGCATTAACTCCAAATTGGTTACGGTAAGGGTTAAGGTTTTGAACATACAACCTTTGGCACTAGAGGCCATCCCCACCATTCCTGTCCACAAACCCCATAGAAAAACCCAAACCTACTTGAAGATAACAGCGCTCACTGTTGCCCCTAGTGGCCGGGTTCCACGTCATCTCCCAACGTCCTCAGACATGGATGGACATTGAATTCTGACTTGTATCACGGTTAACCTGGCGGATAAATGTGTGTGCTGTTATGTGTGTGAGCAGTTATTGTGACACACTTCAGTGGTTGTAAACTTAATATTTCAGGGGGTTAATGCCTAAACTTAATATTTCAGGGGGTTAATGCCTAAACTTAATATTTCAGGGGGTTAATGCCTAAACTTAACCTTAAATTTGATATTTGAGAAACATGGATGAATGTCTAATTCTGACATGAGACTGTGAGAGCTTGTTGCTGCCATTTATACTGAATCTACACACCCATACTATTATCATATACACCGCTGCTACTCTGTTTATCAGATATCCTGAAGCCTAGTCACCTTACCCCTATACATATCTACCTCTATCCTGTATATAGTATGCTTACTTACTTTATCATGTTTTTCTTATTTTTATTTATTGTGTGTTTTTGTCTACTTTATGCTAGACAACCATTTTCAGATCTTTCCATTGATTTTTATGTAGATTTAAGTCAAACTGTAACTCGGCCACTCAGGAACATTCACTGTCTTCTTGGTAAGCAACTCAAGTGTATATTTTGCCTTATGTTTTAGGTTATTGTCCTGCTGAAAGGTGAATTCATCGCCCAGTGTCGGGTGGAAAGCAAACAGAACCAGGTTTTTCTCTAGGATTTTGCCTGTGCTTAGCTCCATTCCGTTAATTTTTTTATCCTGAAAAATTCCCCAGTCCTTAACGATGACAAGCATACCCATAAGATGATGCAGCCAACAACATGCTTGAAAATATGGAGAGTGGTACTCAGTAATGTGTTGTATTGGATGTATTCAGGACAAAAAGTAAATTTCTTTTGTCACATTTTAAACAGGATACATGATTTGGAATATTTTTATTTTGTACAAGCTTCCTTATTTTCACTCTGTCAATTTGGATAATATTGTGGAGTAACTACAATGTTGTTGATCCATCCTCAGTTTTCTTCTTTCAAAGCCATTAAACTCTGTAACTGTTTTAAAGTCACCATTGGCCTCATTGTCATGTTTTGTCATTGATTATCATGTCTTGTCCCTGTGCTTCCCTCTGCTGGTCTTATTAGGTTCTTTCTCCCAGTGTTTCTCATTCTCCTAACGACCTCATTTACTCTTTCACACCTGTCCCCTATTTCTCCTCTTGTTTTCCGCTTCTGTCCTTGTCGGATTCTTGTTTGATGTTTGCTGTTCCTGTGTCCTTGTTCCGCCCTGTCGTGTTCTTTGCCTTCTTCAGATGCTGCGTGTGAGCAGGTGTCTAGGTCAGCTACGGCCAGTGCCTTCCTGAAGCGACCTGCAGTCTGTGGTCGCGTCTCCAGTCGTTCCTCTCTTTTGACGAGAGGATTTCAGTTTCCTGTTTTGGATTTCCAGGAGAATCATTATTTGTTTATACTGGAATAAAGACTCTGTTACTATTACGTCGCTTTTGGGTCCTCATTCACCAGCATAACAGAAGAATCCGACCAAGATGGACCCAGCGACTATGGATTCTCTCAACACTGCCGTCGAGTTCCAGGGAGCAATGCTCGGCAGACACGAGCAGGAATTGTTTGCTGCTCGTCATGCCGTTGAGACCCTGGCCGCTCAGGTCTCCGATCTCTCTGGACAGTTTCAGAGTCTTCGTCTCGTGCCACCAGCTACTTCCTGGTCTTCCGAGTCTCCGGAACCTAGGGTTAATAACCCACCATGTTACTCTGGGCAGCCCACTGAGTGTCGCTCTTTTCTCACCCAGTGTGATATTGTGTTCTCTCTCCAGCCCAACACGTACTCTAGTGAGAGAGCTCGGATCGCTTACGTCATATCACTCCTTACTGGTCGGGCTCGGAGTGGGGCACAGCTATCTGGGAGGCAAGGGCTGAGTGTTTCTAACGATTATCAGAACTTTAAAGAGGAGATGATACGGGTTTTTGATCGTTCTGTTTTTGGGAAGGAGGCTTCCAGGGCCCTGCTTCCCTATGTCAAGGTGATCGATCCATAACGGATATATATATAGAGTTTCGCACTCTTGCTGCATCCAGTGACTGGAACGAGCCGGCGTTGCTCGCTCGTTTTCTGGAGGGACTCCACGCTGAGGTTAAGGATGAGATTCTCCCCGGAGGTTCCTTCCAGCGTGGACTCTCTTGATTGCACTCGCCATCCGCATAGAACGACGGGTAGATCTTCGTCACCGAGCTCGTGGAAGAGAGCTCGCGTTAACGGTGTTTCCCCTCTCCGCATCTCAACCATCTCCTCCCACCGGCTCAGAGACTGAGCCCATGCAGCTGGGAGGTATTCGCATCTCGACTAAGGAGAGGGAACGGAGAATCACCAACCGCCTTTGCCTCTATGCGGTTCTGCTGGACATTTTGTCATGTCATGTCCAGTAAAAGCCAGAGCTCATCAGTAAGCGGAGGGCTACTGGTGAGCGCTACTACTCAGGTCTCTCCATCAAGATCCTGTACTACCTTGTCGGTCCATCTACGCTGGACCGGTTCGGCTGCTTCTGCAGTGCCTTGATAGACTCTGGGGCTGAGGGTTGTTTTATGGACGAAGCATGGGCTCGGAGACATGACATTCCTCTCAGACAGTTAGGGAAGCCCACGCCCATGTTCGCCTTAGATGGTAGTCTTCTCCCCAGTATCAGATGTGAGACACTACCTTTAACCCTCACTGTATCTGGTAACCACAGTGAGACCATTTCCTTTTTGATTTTTCGTTCACCTTTTACACCTGTTGTTTTGGGTCATCCCTGGCTAGTATGTCATAATCCTTCTATTAATTGGTCTAGTAATTCTATTCTATCCTGGAACGTTTCTTGTCATGTGAAGTGTTTAATGTCTGCTATCCTCCTGTGTCTTCTGTCCCTCTACTCAGGAGGAACCTGGTGATTTGACAGGAGTGCCGGAGGAATTCATGATCTGCGCACGGTCTTCAGTCGGTCCAGAGCCAGCTCCCTTCCTCCTCACCGGTCGTATGATTGTTGTATTGATCTCCTTCCGGGGACCACTCCCCCTCGGGGTAGACTATACTCTCTGTCGGCTCCCGAACGTAAGGCTCTCGAGGATTATCTGTCTTTTCTCTCGACGCCGGTACCGTGGTGCCTTCTTCCTCTCCCGCCGGAGCGGGATTTTTCTTTGTTAAGAAGAAGACGGTACTCTGCGCCCCTGCGTGGATTATCGAGGGCTGAATGACATAACGGTTAAAGAATCGTTATCCGCTTCCCCTTATGTCGTCAGCCTTCGAGATTTTGCAGGAGCCAGGTTCTTTACTAAGTTGGACCTTCGTAACGCTTACCATCTCGTACGCATCAGAGAGGGGACGAGTGGAAGACGGCGTTTAACACTCCGTTAGGCATTTTGAATACCGGGTTCTGCCGTTCGGTCTGCTAATGCTCCAGCTGTCTTTCAGGCATTAGTTAATGATGTACTGAGAGACATGCTGAACATTTTTGTTTTCGTTTACCTTGACGATATCCTGATTTTTTCACCGTCACTCGAGATTCATGTCAGCACGTTCGACGTGTACTCCAGCCGCTTTTAGAGAATTGTCTCTACGTGAAGGCTGAGAAGTGCGCCTTTCATGTCTCCTCTGTCACTTTTCTCGGTTCTGTTATTTCCGCTGAAGGCATTCAGATGGATCCGCTAAGGTCCAGGCTGTCAGCGATTGGCCGTTCCTAAGTCACGTGTCGAGTTGCAGCGCTTTCTCGTTTCGCTAATTTCTATCGGCGTTTCATTCGTAATTTCGGTCAAGTGGCTGCCCCTCTCACAGCTCTGACTTCTGTCAAGACTTGCTTTAAGTGGTCCGGTTCCGCCCAGGGAGCTTTTGATCTCCTCAGAAGCGTTTTACATCCGCACCTATCCTTGTTACTCCTGACGTCACTAAACATTCATTGTCGAGGTTGACGCTTCAGAGGTGGGCGTGGGAGCCATTCTGTCTCAGCGCTTCCAGTCTGACGATAAGGTCCATCCTTGCGCTTACTTTTCTCATCGCCTGTCCCATCGGAACGCAACTATGATGTGGGTAACCGCGAACTGCTCGCCATCCGCTTAGCCATAGGCGAATGGCGACAGTGGTTGGAGGGGGCGACCGTCCCTTTTGTCGTTTGGACTGACCATAAAGAACCTTGAGTACATCGTTCGGCCAAACGGACTTAATGCACGTCAAGCTTCTTGGGCGTTGTTTTTGCTCGTTCGAGTTCGTGATTTCCTATCGTCCGGAAATAAGAACACCAAGCCTGATGCCTTATCCGTCTCTTTAGTTCTTCTGTGGCTTCTACCGACCCCGAGGGGATTCTCCCTGAAGGGCGTGTTGTCGGGTTGACTGTCTTGGGGAATTGAGAGACAGGTATAAGCAAGCACTCACTCACACTGCGTCGCCGCGCGCTTGTCCTAGTAACCTTCTGTTCGTTTCCTGTCTCTACTCGTCTGGCTGTTCTTCAGTGGGCTCACTCTGCCAAGTTAGCTGGCCACCCGGCGTTCGGGTACCGCTTGCTTCTATTCGCCAGCGGTTTTGGTGGCCTACTCAGGAGCGGGACACGCGCCGTTTCGTGGCTGCTTGTTCGGACTGCGCGCAGACTAAGTCGGGTAACTCTCCTCCTGCCGGTCGTCTCAGACCGCTTCCCATTCCTTCTCGACCATGGTCTCACATCGCCTTAGACTTTATTACCGGTCTGCCTTCGTCTGCGGGGAACACTGTGATTCTTACAGGTTATCGATAGGTTCTCTAAGCGGCACATTTCATTCCCCTCGCTAAGCTTCCTTCCGCTAAGGAGACGCAACAAATCATCATTGAGAATGTGTTCAGAATTCATGGCCTCCCGTTAGACGCCGTTTCAACAGAGTCCGCAATTCACGTCACAGTTTTGGAGGGATTCTGTCGTTTTGATTGGTGCTTCCGTCAGTCTCTCTTCCGGGTTTCATCCCCAGTCTAACGGTCAAGCAGAAAGGGCCAATCAGTCGATTGGTCGCATTTTACGCAGCCTTTCGTTTCGAAACCTGCGTCTTGGCAGAACAGCTCCCCTGGCTGAGTACGCTCACAACTCGCTTCCTTCGTCTGCTACCGGGCTATTCCCGTTTCAGAGTAGTCTTGCGCTACCAGCCTCCTCTGTTTTCGTCCCAGCTCGCCGAGTCAGCGTTCCCTCCGCTCAGGCTTTTGTCCAACGTTGTAGCGCACCCTGGAGGAGGGTCAGGTCTGCACTTTGCCGTTACAGGGCGCAGACTGTGAGAGCCGCCAATAAACGTAGGATTAAGAGTCTAGGTATTGTCGCGGTCAGAGGTTTGGCTTTCCACTCGTAACCTTCCCCTTACGACAGCTTCTCGCAAGTTGACTCCGCGGTTCATTGGTCCGTTCCGTGTCTCTCAGGTCGTTCACAATCCTGTCGCTGGTGCGACTGCTTCTTCCGCGACATCTTCGTCGCGTCCACCCTGTCTTCCATGGTCTCTTGTGTCAAGCCTTTTCTTCGCGCCCGTTCGTCTTCCCTCCCCCCCCCCGTCCTTGTCGAGGGCGCTCCTATTTACAAGGTACGGAGGATCATGGACATGCGTTCTCGGGGACGTGGTCACCAGTACTTAGTGGATTGGGAGGGTTACGGTCCTGAGGAGAGGAGTTGGTTCCATCTCGGGACGTGCTGGACCGTTCGTTGATTGATGATTTCCTTCGTTGCCGCCAGGGTTCCTCCTCGAGTGCGCCAGGAGGCGCTCGGTGAGTGGGGTTACTGTCATGTTTTGTCATTGATTTATCATGTCTTGTCCTGTGCTTCCCTCTGCTGGTCTTATTAGGTTCTTTCTCTTTCTCTCTCTCTCTCCTCCTCCCTCTCTCCCTCTCCCGCTCTCCTCTCTCTCTATTCGTTCCGTTCCTGCTCCCAGCTGTTCTCATTCTCCTAACGACCTCATTTACTCTTTCACACCTGTCCCCTATTTTGCCCTCTGATTAGAGTCCCTATTTCTCCTCTGTTTTCCGCTT
>NC_036842.1:27641087-27688232 GCF_002910315.2 Salvelinus sp. IW2-2015
TCTTTTCTTCTCTCTCTCTCCTCCTCCCTCTCTCCCTCTCCCGCTCTCTCTCTCTCTATCGTTCCGTTCCTGCTCCCAGCTGTTTCTCATTCTCCTAACGACTCATTTACTCTTTCACACCTGTCCCCTATTTCTCCCTCTGTTTTCCGCTTCTGTCCTTGTCGGATTCTTGTTTGATGTTTGCTGTTCCTGTGTCCTTGTTCCGCCCTGTCGTGTTCTTTGCCTTCTTCAGATGCTGCGTGTGAGCAGTGTCTAGGTCAGCTACGGCCAGTGCCTTCCTGAAGCGACCTGCAGTCTGTGGTCGCGTCTCCAGTCGTTCCTCTCTTTTGACGAGAGGATTTCAGTTCCTGTTTTGGATTTCCAGGAGAATCATTATTTGTTTTATACTGGAATAAAGACTCTGTTACTATTACGTCGCTTTTGGGTCCTCATTCACCAGCATAACAGAAGAATCCGACCAAGATGGACCCAGCGACTATGGATTCTCTCAACACTGCCGTCGAGTTCCAGGGAGCAATGCTCGGCAGACACGAGCAGGAATTGTTTGCTGCTCGTCATGCCGTTGAGACCCTGGCCGCTCAGGTCTCCGATCTCTCTGGACAGTTTCAGAGTCTTCGTCTCGTGCCACCAGCTACTTCCTGGTCTTCCGAGTCTCCGGAACCTAGGGTTAATAACCCACCATGTTACTCTGGGCAGCCCACTGAGTGTCGCTCTTTTCTCACCCAGTGTGATATTGTGTTCTCTCTCCAGCCCAACACGTACTCTAGTGAGAGAGCTCGGATCGCTTACGTCATATCACTCCTTACTGGTCGGCTCGGGAGTGGGGCACAGCTATCTGGGAGGCAAGGGTGAGTGTTCTAACGATTATCAGAACTTTAAAGAGGAGATGATACGGGTTTTTGATCGTTCTGTTTTTGGGAAGGAGGCTTCCAGGGCCCTGCTTCCCTATGTCAAGGTGATCGATCCATAACGGATTACTCTATAGAGTTTCGCACTCTTGCTGCATCCAGTGACTGGAACGAGCCGGCGTTGCTCGCTCGTTTTCTGGAGGGACTCCACGCTGAGGTTAAGGATGAGATTCTCTCCGGGAGGTTCCTTCCAGCGTGGACTCTTTGATTGCACTCGCCATCCGCATAGAACGACGGTAGATCTTCGTCACCGAGCTCGTGGAAGAGAGCTCGCCGTTAACGGTGTTTCCCCTCTCCGCATCTCAACCATCTCCTCCCACCGGCTCAGGGACTGAGCCCATGCAGCTGGGAGGTATTCGCATCTCGACTTAAGAGCTGTCCTTGTCGGATTCTTGTTTGATGTTWGCTGTTCCTGTGTCCTTGTTCCGCCCTGTCGTGTTCTTTGCCTTCTTCAGATGCTGCGTGTGAGCAGGTGTCTAGGTCAGCTACGGCCAGTGCCTTCCTGAAGCGACCTGCAGTCTGTGGTCGCGTCTCCAGTCGTTCCTCTCTTTTGACRAGAGGATTTCAGTTTCCTGTTTTGGATTTCCAGGAGAATCATTATTTGTTTTATACTGGAATAAAGACTCTGTTACTATTACGTCGCTTTTGGGTCCTCATTCACCAGCATAACACTCATGGTGAAATCCCTGAGCGATTTCTTTCCTCTCCGGCAACTGAGTTAGGAAGGACACCTGTATCTGTAGTGACTGGGTGTATTGATACACCATCCAAAGTGTAATTAATAACTTCACCATGGGATATTCAATATATATTTGTTTACACATCTACCAATAGGTGCCCTTCTTTGCAAGGTATTGGAAAACCTCCCTTGTCTTTGTGGTTGAATCTGTGTTTGAAATTTACTTCTCGACTGAAGGACCTCACAGATAATTGTATGAGTGGGGTACAGAAAAACAAAACAAAAAAAAACATGCAACTTATGAGGACTTACTTAGGCTTTTTACTTACAGTAAGTAAGTAAGCATACTATATATACAGGAAATATTTAAAAAGTCAGTTCCAATACCATATTTACATATGCAGGGTTACTGGAGTGATGGAGGTAGATACAGTACCAGTCAAAAGTTTGGACACACCTACTCATTCAAGATTTTTTCTTTATTTTTACTATTTTCTACATTGTAGAATAATAATGAAGACATCAAAACTATGAAATAACACATATGGAATCATGTAGTAACCCAACAAAATGCCAAGAGTGTGCAAAGCTGTCCTCAAGGCAAAGGGTGGCTAATATAAAATATATTTTGATTTGTTTAACACTTTTTTGTTTACTACATGATTCCATATGTGTTATTTCATAGTTTTGATGTCTTCACTATTATTCTACAGTGTAGAAAATAGTAAATATAAAGAAACCCTGGAATGAGTAGGTGTGTTCAAACTTTTGACAAGGGGACAAGGAAACAGGATATAAGATAGACAGAGTAGCAGCAGCTTGCATGTATTTGAGTGTGCGGGTGTGTAGAGTCAGTATAAATGTATGATCATATTATGTGTGAGCGAGCAAATTATGTCATGAGTGTTTGTGTGTGTGTTGGTAGTGACAGTGTTTGTGAGTGTGTAGGGCCCTGTGAGTGTGCATAGAGACAGTGCAAATATTGAAATAAAAGGTAAATAAAGATGCAAGGGAAACTCGGTCTGTGTAGCTATTTTCTTAGCTATTTATCAGTTGTAATGCTAGGGAATAGAAGTTGTTTAATAGCCTGTTGGTGTCAGACTTGACGCCCCAGTACCTCTTGCCGTGTGGCAGCAGAGAAAATAGTCTATGGTTTGGGGGTGTTTGACGATTTTCCAGGCCTTCTTTTCACACCGCCTGATATAGAGGTCCTGGATGGCAGGGAGCTTGGCCCCAGTGATGTACTGGGCTGTCGCACAACACTCTGTAGCACCATGCGATTGGGCGGCGCTAATGCCATACCAAGCAGTGATGCAGCCAGTCAATATGCTCTCAATTGTACAGCTGTAGAACCTTTTAAGGATTTGAGGGCCCATGCCAAACCTTTTCAATCCTCCTGAGGGGGAAGAGGCACTGTCACGCCTTCTTCACGACTGTACATGTGTGTTTGGACCATTTGAAGTCTTTAATGATTTGTACACCGAGGAAATTTAAGCTGTCTACCTACTCCACTGCCGCCCCGTCAATGTGGAAGGGGGTGTGCACCCGCCCGTCCTTGTTTCCTGTAGTCTACAATCAGCTCCTTCTTCGTGCTGACGTTGAGGAAGCACCTCACTGCCAGGTCACTGACCACCTCCCTGTAGGCTGACTCATCATCGCCGGTGATCAGGCCTACCACCGCCTTGTTGTCAGCGAACTTGATAATGGTGTTGGGTGAACAGGGAGTACAGGAGGGTACTATGCACACACCCCTGTGCGGCCCCTGTGTTAAGGGTCAGCAAGGTGGAGGTGATGTTGGCTACCCTCACCACCTGGGGTCGGCTTGTTAAGAAGTCCAGGATCCAGTTACAGAGGGAGGTGTTCAGTCCCAAGTCCTAAGCTTGGTGATGAACATGGAGGGCACTATGGTGTTGAATGCTGAGCTTAAGTCAATGAACAGCATTCTCATATCGGTATTCCTGTGATCTAGGTTGGTGAGGGCAGTGTGGAGAGCAATTGAGATTGCATCATCTATGGATCTGTTGGGACGGTATGCAAATTGGAGTGGGTCTAGGGTGGCTGGGATGATGGAGTTGATGTGTGCCATAACCAGCCTTTCACAGCACTTCATGATTACAGAAGTGAGTGCTACAGGGCGGTAATCATTGTGGCATGAAGTCTTAGAGTTCTTAGGAACAGGAATGATTGTGGTCATCTTAACACGTGGATTACAGACTGGGACCAGGAGAGGTTGAACATTACCGTGAACATGCTTGCCAGCTGTTCTGCGCATGCTCTGAGAACACGCCCTGGAATACCATCGGGGCCCGTGGCCTTGAAGGTGTTGACCTATTTAAAGACCCTTCTCACGTCGGCCTCGGAGAGTGAGTCACCAAGTCCACTTGGTCGGTGACGGCCTTCACATCCGGCTTAATGTTGCTATTGTCAAAGCATGCATAAAATGCATTGAGTTTGTCTGGTAGAGAGACATCGTTGGGCAGATCACGGTTCGGTCTTCCTTCGTAATCCGTAATGGACTGTAGACCCTGATTGCCATAACAAAGGGGTTGTTTTAATTAATTTGTTAAAATTTAGAAAAACAAAATTCCACTTTGACATTATGGGGTATTGGATGTATGTCAGAGACAAAAAAATCTCAATTTAATCCATTTTAAATTCAGGCTGTAACACATCAAAATGTGGAAGAAGTCAAGGGGTGTGAATACTTTCTGAAGGCACTGTAAGCTAAGGTAAGATTTGAATGGAGAAAGCTGATCCAAGAGTGTAACAATTTTCCTCCTCTTCAGACGAGGAGTATGAAGGATCGGACCAATACGCAGCGTGGTAAGTGTCCATGATAGTTTAATAAAACTGAACACGACAAAATACAAAAATAACAAAGTGAATGATAACGAAAACCGAAACAGTCCTGAAATGTGAAACAAACACTAACACAGGAAACAATCACCCACAACACACAATGGAAAACAGGCTACCTAAATATGGCTCCCAATCAGAGACAACGATAAACAGCTGCCTCTGATTGGGAACCACACCAGGCCAAACACATAGAAAAACAACAACCTAGAAAAAAGAACATAGACTGCCCACCCTAACTCACGCCCTGACCAAACTAAAATAGAGACACAAAACGGAACTAAGGTCAGGACGTGACAAAGAGAAGCGATGGTATCGACACATGGTCTAACTACGCATTTAGCAAACGTTCTCTCTGCGTGGTGTTTTGGGAAACTCTTGTTACATCTTCGGCCGTTTTAGGGACGCTGCATCATTAATACACTCATAAGCCGAAGTTCCATCGCTATTAGGAAACCGGGTCCTGGCCTCTCCCCAAACACTCTCAATAAAGTTATATTTTGCTAATAAGCTACTGTCTGTAATTTTTGCCAGAATATATTTAACGGACTATCTGAGTTGACCCTTATATTTAATTGTTTATTTTTCTCCACGAACACTCACACGACTCTACACACACACTGACACACGCGTCCATACATCTCCCTCCAGACAGGCTCCTGTGGAGAGAGTGGATGGATGCTGCCAGACTCATGCATCTTGTGTCACACTACGGCCCTCTCCTTAATGAGCTTGTCTGGGCCCAACCCCTCCTCTCTCCTCCTCCTCATCCATTCTTTTCCCTCGCTCTACTCATCCTTCCTTCGTTTGGCCACCTATATCTGTCTTTATCAGACCAAACTAAGCTGGGCTGGGCTCTCTGCCACTTTCACTCTCCCTCTCTCCTTCTCTCCCTTTTGAGTCATTCCTTCTTTACTTAATTTAATGAGATTGTCTAGGGTCTGCCCCTCCTCTCTTCCTCTTTTCTTTCTATATATGTCTTGCCACCTCTCATGTCTGGCCACCTCATGTCTGGCAACCTCTATCACTCTCTTTTTGTTGTTGGTGAAATAGAAGAGCTAGACAGAGGAGAGTGATGTCTGTGTCTGACTCTGGTTTCATATAATGTTATGAGAGAGCGAGAGAGAGAAATCTATTGGGTAAAGTACCACAGTGAAGCCATCACAGTAGCAAGATTTGTGACCTCTCGCCACAGATTCTTTGAAAACTTTGTGAGTGTAATGTTTATTGTTCATGTTTTTTTTTTTTTTTTTTGTTATTATTTCTATTACCTTCTTGCTATCTGTTGCAATTGTGGCGAGATGAGATGAGGAGAGCAGAGAGAGAGAGGGGAGATGAGAGAGAGAGAGAGAGAGAGAGAAGGAGAGAGGAGAAGAGAGAGAGAGAGAGAGAGAGAGAGAGGAGAGAGAGAGAGGAGAGAGAGAGAGGAGAGAGAGAGAGAGAGAGAGAGAGAGAGAGAAGAGGAAGAGAGAAGAGAGAGAGAGAGAGAGAGAGAGAGAGAGAGAGAGACGAGAGAGAGAGAGAGAGAGAGAGAGAGAGAGATTAGTATGTGGGGCCTGGAAGTGACTTGGTTAAGGTATATATCTATTATCTTTGTGTGTCTCCTGACTGGGCTGCTAGATGTTACCTGATGCATGGTTCTGGCTGGGATCACAATCATAACTACTCATCAACCCCATTGTGTGCATGCAAGCGCGGGGGCGTGTGTGCATGTGCGACTACACTCACTCTTCCAAATTGTTCTCCAAACAGCAAAAATAAAGGTTCTCTGAAATTATATTTTTTAGATGTCTGCATTATTACAGTAAATATATCTTATAACTGCCTAATATCATACACATTATCCCCCCCTTCTGGAATAGCCTGTTTAAACTGTGAATAAAGATAATGAAAAGATTGAAAAGATACACTTCACTATGACAATGTTTTGTAATGATGCCCCCTTCTGGCCACAGTCCTCTACACCCAGTCTGGTCTCTATCTGTCCTACCCTTCCCTCCCTCTCTTCCTCTCTTCCTCTTTCCATCCCTCTCTCCCTCCTTCCATCTGCTGGGCCATCCTTCAGTGTTATTATTGGATTTTAGAGATGCCAGAGGGGGTATACATCACTTCTCCTCTCCTCTTCTCCCCTCCTCCCTCCCTCCTTCAAATCAAATCAAGCTGTATTTATACAGCACATTTCATGGAATGCAACACAATGTGCTTTACAGTAAAAAAGAATAAACAATGAAAATAAAATCTGAAATATATACTACACAACAAACATAAGATAACAAACTAAAGAACGACGCAAACTGAACAACTAAACAGACCTAAAGAAAAGCAAAGCTAAAAATATTTATTTTTAAAATATGTCCACAGTTTCGTCCCCCCTCAGGTTCTGGGATAGTTAAGATGGAAGTGCCAGAGGACCTTACTGGGTACATAACTTAAAAGCATGTCTGACATGTATTGGGGTGCACAATCGTGGATTGATTTTAAAACCAATAGAAGAATCTTAAAATGAATTATAAAACTCACAGGTAGCCAGTGCAGAGACCTTAAAACCGATGTAATGTGTGCTCTCTGTTTGGTCTTGATCAGTACCTGTGCTGCAGCATTCTGTATGTTTTGCAGTTGACCAATGGCTTTCTTGGGCAGACCAGACAGGAGAGCATTACAGTAGTCAAGCCTGCTTGTAATAAAATCATGGATGAGTCTCTCTGTATCAGCCTGAGAGAGAAATGGCCACACTTTGGCAATGTTCCTCAGGTGGTAAAACACTCTTTTGGTCCTAATGTGTGATTCGAAATTTAGTTCAGAATCTAAAATAACACCTAGGTTTTTTATCTGGTGTTTTATCTTTATTGCCTGTGAATGCAAATGCGCGGCTAGATACTCTCTCTGTGATATGGCTCCAACAATAAGAACATTGGTCTTGTCTTGATTTAGCTGGAGGAAGTTGTGAGGCATCCAAGTATTTAAAACACTAATACAGTCAAATAATTTATCCGTGGAGACTTTATCCCCCCTTCCCACTCATTCTGTCATAACTCCCTCTCCTCTCTTTTGCCATTAATAATGTTGAACTGACGGCAATATCAACCCCTGCCTTAATCTCTCTCTGTCTCTCTCTGTCTGTCTCTCTCTCTCTCTTTCTTTACACTCCCTTTCTCATTCTCTCTCTCCAGTTCATCAATGCTCTCTTCAACTCTTTTCACCCCTCTATCACATCCCTTCATATATCTTCTCTTCTTTCCAGCCCCCCCCCTCCATCTCTGTTCTTCTCTTCTCCTCCCTTCGTTTCTGTCTCCGTCTCAAGTCGAGTCCCAAATGGAACGGGTTGAGTCTCGAGTCAAGTCCAAGTTGTGCATTCTAAGAGCAAGTCAAGTCGAGTCACAAGCTACAGGTATTTCATGTCAAGTCTCAAGTCAAGTAAAATAAAATCTATACGTATAAAGACTTGTTCAACTACAAATCGTTGTCTATTTTTTCAGCCCTTTTAATTATTTTGTCTACAACATATTTTGATTAGGCCTATGGAAAATTTATTTTAACATAAAATTCCAAATGCAAGTTTCATAAGTAAATGATACATTTCAAGCAATTTCAGACCAAAGGACAATTAGGCCAATGCTAGTAATTGTTGCTTGATTCCCTATTGCTGGTGAGCTTGCATATTCTTTATCACCATTTTTTGGGGAGCTGCATATAGGATTTATGGCAATCCTCTTTGCGCTGCGCCCAATCCTGTATAGCTGCAGTAAATCTGCAATCTATTTGCTAGCTCAGTGGTTCTCAAACTTTTTGACCCGCAAACCCCTAAAAGGAGTGGTTCAAAGGTGGCGACCCCAAGCACCAAGGACGCACATACACGCGCACACAATTCCTGCGCAAATGTAGCCTGTCATTACAGCAGTGGCGGTCGGTGACGTTTAAGATGAGGGAGGATTATACATTTTTTTATGAGCATGGCCTTATTTCTATTACAGCATA
This sequence comes from Salvelinus sp. IW2-2015, assembly GCF_002910315.2. Classification (NCBI taxonomy): domain Eukaryota; kingdom Metazoa; phylum Chordata; class Actinopteri; order Salmoniformes; family Salmonidae; genus Salvelinus; species Salvelinus sp. IW2-2015. Next base: position 27,649,506 of record NC_036842.1, read on the forward strand.
TTGGATGACTGTCATTCAAATTTCATTCACCCAGCTCAATGTAACATCGATAGGTTTAGGCTACTACATGATGCTCAAATTCTCCCTATACCCACCATGAAGTTGCTACAACCTAGCCTATGAATGAAAGTTTACAACATAGATTGAGATACATTTTTTTGTAATCAAGGTGACAGACAGTGACACATTCAATACCACCTTGCATACTCTTGCCTGCATCTAGCTAATCTAGGATGAAATCATTAGTCCAACAGTTGCAAACAAGAGTTTCTATTGGACAAATTCAGGTATGTTTATCCCCATTTCATTCCTTTTGCTTCTGTTTAAGAAATGTTTTTCAACAGCATTGGCGGAATGAATACACCCTGGAACACACGCAAACATCACAGTTCACTTTCATAGCAGTCACCCACAAACTGCATGATAATTTGTTCATTGTATAATTCCTTCTCACATCTACGTGCTCTCCTCCTCTCACCTTTTCCCTTCGCTTGTGGACTTCAGTGCACAACACATCAGCTGTATGTGACCAGAAGAAAAAACCTTTCCAGGCCAAACCTTCATATTGTTATGACTCTCCTGTGAGGATACGAAGGATCAGGTTACAGTGAGTCTGCTCTACAGCGCCCTCTCTCTCCCGCAGAGAAGGAGAGGGGTGAAGTTGGCTGTTTTATGACGGTCGTAACTACCTTGTAGAAACTCTGCCTTTTTTCTGCAGGATTGAGGGGAAAGAAACCTTTCATTAGAAGGAGATTCCTCCTGCCAAAACTACAACATCAAAAGGCTGGATCACGATAGTGGAATCCTTTCCCTCTCCCTTTCCCTCTCTTTTGAATCCACCATTTAGTGTAACAAGCCGTCATCCCGGTTTAGTCCACTAGGGACTTTTCATTGCATTGTGTAGTAATCAATGTGTAAGCTATCCTGTTTGTGTGTTTATGTAATTCTGTGTGATTATTTAGTTAGTTAGTAAATAAATAATTAAGCCAATTTGTATATCGCTGATTCATCATTTATGCTAGGGTTCGTGCAGATATCCAAGGATTTTGCAACATTCAGAATGAGACTGAAGGTAAATAAGAATGAATGAATTGAGTGTTACTTATGTAAGAGATATTTATATCATTAGAGTTTAGTCGGGAGATAGTAACTCATTAAATATTTTCCTGTGGTGCCCCAGATTAATAATGAATTCATTGTTATATGATTAATTCAATCACATAATAATTTAACGTGGTATGTAATTATTTGATAAAATAACAGTCAAACACATTATTGATAGTCAAGACACAACAATATCATAACCACTAAGCTCTACACACAGCCTACATTGTTGTCACCATATTAGCTAATGTCATAGTCAACATAGCTACTAAAACTAAAGCGTTAGTAAACCCGCTACAATCATGCAGTACAGTGTACAGTCAGCGAGCAGTTTAGCAGTTACACTGGCGGGCCTCGTGGCAATAAATTAATTAAATCTAAAACTTACCATGACCTGGGTGAGTTCCAGTGTTGGTTAGCCATAGCCTGCTAACTAACATTGCATCACTCTCTGTTTAGCTGGGTGTTTGAGCAGGCTAAACTAGCTAGCTGCATTTGCTAGATAAGTGAAAGCAAAAATAATATACAATGAGATATAGCTAGCTGTCTCTCTTGTTCTCTCTCTTGCATCTCCCTCATTTTGGAAGGAATTAATTTGTTAAAAACTGTTCAACTATTATCTTTCTCTCTTAGTCACCTACTCACCACATTTTATGCACTGCAGTGCTAGCTAGCTGTAATTTATGCTTTCAGTACTATATTCATTCTCTGATCCTTTGATTGTGTGTCAGTTCCTGCTGCAAGAGCTCTGATAGGTTGGAGGACGTCCTCCGGAAGTTGTCATAAGTCTATGGAAGGGGGTGAGAACCATGAGCCTCCTAGGTTTTGTATTGAAGTCAATGTACCCAGAGGAGGACAGAAACTAGCTGTCCTCTGTGGTACCCTACAGGGTGCTGTTGAGGATACTGTAGACCATTGCAAAACAGTGTGTTTAAATCAATTATTTGGTGATGTGAATATATTTACTATAGTTTTATCTAAAAAGGATACCTTATTTTTTATAAAATTCACTGAGGAGGACACTCCTCCCCTTCCTCCTCTGAGGAGCCTCCACTGCATTACAGACATAAACGGTGATGCATTTTCAAAATGCAAGACACATAAATAAACTGCGTTTTACACCTGAATTTTGAGGTGAAAGTCATTCATGTTAGTGGCCAATATCAACTAGCGATATCTTGTCACTCCTCTGGATTCCAGAGCAAGAGGATAATATGCCTACCCTACCTGTATGCAGTGGAGGTTTCATGAGACTGATAGAAAGCATGGTCTGTCTGCATCACTTTGGAAGGCCACTTGCCTGTAGGAGTGCTCGTTGCCAACTGTGTAGCCCATTTCTTCTTCACAAATATTGCAATAAATTCACCAGAATATATTACATATTTTCCCACAATATATTGTGAAGGCTGTGCAATGTTACAGCTATCTTCAGACATATGGCCAGTAGCCACCCAAACTACGACTATCTGAAATCTGAAAATATTAATTGAAAAAGATAGCCAGGTAGCTTATTGTTATTGTTCTAGGAAAGATGCGTACATAGTAGATTGCTATATGGATAATATAACCGTTGGCCTTGTTTCATTTTGTTTCATTTTTGTTTCACCTTTTTCATTATGAGAAAATGAAACAAGTGCTTTTTTGAGAATAATCTGGATATGCACGCCCGGCTTTGCGCTCTAATGCTGATGAATGGTCATTAAATATAAAATAGAAATGGTATGCACTGTATATGTAGCCAATTAAAATATGTATACTTTTACATTTTTTATTTTAGCTCATGAAACATGGGACCAACACTTTATATGTTGCGTTTATATTTTTTGTTCAGTGTACTTGAATCACAAGGTAAAATGGTAATTACACCGTAATAACCTAGATATTAGGCTACTTGTTTGCTTCTTGGTACCAGATTAGTCTTTTCCCCCATTCAGTTTCATACTCATGACACCCCAGAATCTTCTCCACTTTGAGATCCACTGCTGTGGCTCACTGGACATGTGTTGATTGACAGTTTGTTGGTCCAATCAGAAGGCTGAGTGTGCGTTTCACTAGCCAATCTGCGATGCTGCCTGCGGCTACTGTCTCTGGCTGCGTGGAGAGTAATCAACGGAGACTCTGTGCCACAAAATGAGTTAGAAAACATTACAAAACCTGGCTAGATCATTTCAAGTCATCAGTCTCAAGTCATCAGTCTCAAGTCAATGTCGAGTCTTGAGGCTCCAGGTCCAAGTCAAGTCATTATATTTTATATCAAGTCGAGTCTCAGGTCATCAAATTTGTGACTGGAGTCAGACTCAAGTCCCTCTTCTCCCTTTCTTTCCTCCCTCTATGTTTGTCTTTCATCCCGACAGATCAGTCTATCATGTGGCAAAGGTCTGGACACTGGCCTCCCTCTGCCTCTCTTGACCTGTGAAAAGCAGAATCACTCTCTCCTCTAGTCCACTGGCTCCTACCACTTATGGTTTTATCCATCACACCTGGCACAAAATCAATACCAGCTTGTCCCCTCCTCCTCCATCTCTGTCTTGCCTTCTCTCACCTCATTCGCCTGTCTTCTACACCTGATGTAGTGATGTGGCTGTAACCGCATATTTACAATTATCCCTAAATCAACCAATTAGTCAATTAATAACTTGATATCCCTTATAATTAAATTAACAGGTCATCTCTTTCTACCATGTGTTTTTGAAAGGAAACTCACTTACTGCTTCTGCCAAGAGGCCCAGGCTTTTATGGTAGAGCACTTGACCCATAACCTCAGGGTTGCTGGTTCACACACCACATTGGCTGTTTCCCCTCTATCACTACATTAGCCAGCTTAATAACGAACCCATTGGGCCATTGATATAGTAGCGTTATTAGTCATTTCCAAAGATCTACTTGGTCTTAGCCTCTCCAGTTAGAGGCCAGTTGACAGAGGCAGCCCTGGTAAAAAAGAGAGGTTAACTGTGGGTATAATTGTGCTGAGCACCAGCTCCAGTGGGAAAAACTGATTTGTTTAAACAGCCAGGGAGTCGTTAGGCAGCCAGCCATGCCTCCCAGACTCTAAAGCTTTTCTAACCTCGTTAGTAATCTCTAATTATTTCTCTCCGCGCCACCATTAAACCTTTCTTACAGGCTCTGGGCTGTGAATGGAATTAGATTGGATGTGTTGAGCAAACAAACCATAAATTACACCCTACTCACTTACTAGTGTAGGTGGCCTGAATGACTATACACTGTGCAGGCTTTTGTTCCAGCCCTGTATGAACACACCAGATTCAATTACGCAAGGGGAATCTTAGCACACGCTCAGACAACACAGACTCAGACATACACATTACTACATCACCTCCAGCATGGGCAGCCTGACAGCTGGGTCACAGCTGATCGCGGGGGTACACAATGTGACATGACCCCTGTAGAAGAGTGTGGTGCATTACAACACATCCCAACATGCCGCCAGACAGACAGGGCTGCCATCAGCTCAATTTTCCAGCCTCACCATGCAGCAGGCGTGTGCGTGTGTGTTTGGCACAGGGAGGGGCAGAGCACAGGCTAACTTGACAAGCTGAAATGAGGACCATTCATATTCTGCTGCATCAGTGGACCTGAGTCAATATTTCCCCTCAGAGCCCCCCTTTGCCTCCAGATGAATGAATAGACAGACTAGTATTTGAACAGCTGACAGACAGCAAGGGAAAAGGGGAAGAGACAGAGATGGTAAGAAAGTTGCTTTAAATAACAAACTCAATTAACTTGTTTCTCGTGGAAGAAAACAGATGTACTGTAATTCAGTTGAGTCTCAGTAATGTGTAAAACTTCATCAGATGAATGAAAGTTCATAATGTGCATCATGAAATGAATGCATATATTGTTCAATGATTCTGCCCACTAACTGAATCCGATCAACGTAGAAGGAGACAGAGAGAGAGAGAGATGTCCCCTCTGTCATCCTGTCACAGCACTACTCCCCCTTGCTGTCCGTCAGCTATCAGAGGACGAGTGACGAGTGACAGCCTCCGTGACACACACACTCACACACAGGAGATCAGGTGCATGGAAGGAAATGCCAGGTCCAAGCTGACACAGAGAGTGATAGAGAAGAGGCCGTGTCGGAAATCTGCTGTTGTGACTTTGGCTATGGCTATTAAAGATAATTTACTGATTATTTACTGGAATAATTAATTTATGTAATTTATTGTAATTAACTTGGTTATCCTATCCAAATTAATCAAAGGTTATGCACCATCAAGTTTTTTTAAAATATAGAGATCCCTTCAATGAACTCCATCCGTAGTTATCATTAACCGTTATACCAATCCTATATTAACAATAGTCTTAATCAACAGTCAGTTACTATATTCTCATTGTGAAAGTCGTCGAGCTCAGAAACTTCAAGGATCCAATCACTTGCAAATTAACTCAAGGCCACAAATTCATTTTTAAGGTTTTATTTATTAGACTAAATAAGTTGGAAAATTAGGTAGTTAACAGAGTATGGCAGAACAGAGTAAGGCAGGGTCCAGGCTAACAGAATACAACACAGATATTGAAGTGAGAATCTCCACAGGTCAACATAAATTAACTTCTGTACTTGAACTGAGCAAATACAACAGTACATACATTCACCAGACTTTTGAGGATGACATGGTCTTATCAACTGATAGTCATCACCACTGTGGAATTATAGGTTCATCCACCAAGAGTTGCCAGTGGCTAGGCTATCAGTTCGCATTCGAATGTGGACAATGCCTTAACAGTATTAATTATGATATCTAACAGTCTTACAATAATCTGTTACTGCCACCACTTTTACACAGACAGCGTCAAAAAAAAGGAAAATGCAACGCAACAAGGTATTTACGTGAATTTGAGTGTCGTCTTGTTCAGTCGAGTTTCTGTTATGATGGAGTGGTACACAGGGAAAAGGTCTGTGGTCCTGGCGTTTGGAGCTTTCAGTCAAAGAAGGCCCTCATAGAAGTTCAAACATAGGCTCTCTCAGTTCAGTTCTCAGTTCATTCAGTTCAACGAGATAAAGTTTGTTAAGATACTAGGGTGCAATATAATGTTGGTTCGGATTGCCTTTGGGAGCGATGAAGACTCAACGGTTCCTCAGGCGAATCTTCTGTTTGAGTAGGATGGTGCAAATCAAAGTTGCGTAGGTTTCTCGCAGCGATGTTTTGGTTTCCAAGGAGATGGATCATTGAACCTTCAAGGCATGGCCTACACCTCACAAAGATCTGATCTGATTTCTGGTTAGTAAGTCCTCTTATTTAAAATCAGAATCACAGAAGGCAGGGTCTAACGGCCCAGTTATGCAACAAGGGGACGCCCCGTTGATTGTAAAGATTTGGCATATCCATTTTCATAGGCGATAGACATGAAACTTACTCATAAGTGTTTTACAAAATACAAAAAGGTGTTTTTGAATGTGAGAACTATCTCTAGGATGAGGTACAGTCTGAGGAGGGCAAATGTGACCTTTTTTGCTCTTGCCATTTTCTCCTTGTTCATTAAAAAGAATGAGGAAAAAAGCGTTCTTTTGTTGGAACATAGCTGTGGTGTCTCTCGGATGACCTCCCTTCCTCCCTTAATACATGTAAGTTGTAAAAGGGGTCTGCTGACTGTCTCCTGACAACCCAGCCTGGCATTCAGAGTTATAACAGGATTTTGGGAAGAGCAGCTTGTTTGTTCTGTGATGGGTTGAAAGGAGGCGCTGTGAATTACAGAATCTGTGAAGCTTGGCCTGAAATGTCACGCTCTGTCCACTCATGGGTTCACGATACAACACTGTCTTGCCTACTACTTACTAAAAAAACATACTGTGTCCTAATCATAGGCTACTACATACTATTAAGAAACTACTGTTTATTAAAAATGTATTCTGTAAGAAACAAATCTAAACATAATAGGCTCATACGTCTAATCCGCAATTGCATTGCAACCTGCCATTTGTTCATTTTGGTATAGTTTGTCTCCTTATCTGATTATTAACTGTTGACAAATGTTGGTCTGGAAAGACGGTTCTCTTCCTCAATAGTGTGCAGTGAATTCTACAAGATGAAAAGCCGAAATGAGTCTGGCATCCTGGCATTTAAAGCATGCAAAAATTCCAGTGTCAGGGCAGTGTTAGTAATAGCAGGGGTTACTTTGGTGATATTGGATATCATGTGCTGAGGGCTCAACTACACAGTGTTGAGTTACCTCAAGATGAGGTCAAACTGATTAAGGCTACCGCACGTATATATATCGGGTGGCTATGGAGGAAGATGATGCGGAGCAAAGTGAGAATGACATGGCTTGGGAACACCTCTTGGATCCTGTAGTCTGATGTGGAAGACTGGGCGAAAGCATGAGGAGGCTTTTTAGGGTTTTCATTTTTGCCAACCTCAGCAGAAAAGTATCCTGAAGTCATGGTCAGGCTAAGAGAGAGTGAGAATTGTCATGTTATCAAACTTTGGTGGAGGAAGCCAACAGCTTCAGCTGGAATGGCATTCTGTTGTGTGATGAGAGATGGTAATAAGAGTGTACATATAGAACAGAGGCCATAAGCCTAACTGTGAATGTTAATTATGTTTTATTTATTGTTCATGTTTTATTATTATTATTATTGTTTGTCAAATTTATAAGTAATTTCCAAGTGTATGTCATGTTGAACAGTATGGAGTTAAGGCCATTCCGGTTGGCACAGGAAGCTAAAAGTAAACACATATCCTCATTGGGGTAGGCTTTTACAGAATCCTGAGTTTAAAGTCTTTACGTTAAGCCTCGCACTGTGTCACTCGATCCTTGCTGTGTGTGTGTGTATGTGAGAGTTTTTTCTTTGACATCTGTTGGGAGAAATGACCGATTTACAGTTCATGAAGGTTGCCTAATCACACATATGAAGTTTTGGAAAGATTTGACCTTTTTAACCCTTCGAAACAGCCCCTATGACCCCAATTTAAGGCACTACCAGATGACACAGGAAGCTGAAAGTGAACACATATCCTCCTTGGGGTATGTTCTTACAGAATTTTGAGTTTTAAGTCTTTACGTTTAAGAACTGACTTATTTACAGAGGGTTGAATGAGTGTGTGTTATTTCAGAAAATCACAGAAATTACGTAGAGCTCCGAATTCCACCTTAACGGATTCATCTGAACATGCCGCAACTGGATCTGTAACTTGTTTGAAAAAAAACACACATTTCTTTGAACATCACCTATTGTACATTGTACAATTTCTCGTAAATTACGATAGATAAATGACTGGTTCTTTTTTTCCTGACACCGTAGGCTCATGTACTTTGACGTGAAGCGGTCAAATTAGCGCTCTATTTTCGTTTTTGACCTTTAATCCCAGAAAAATGGCCTTAACTCAAAAAGTGTTGAGGCCTCGACGCCATCTTGTTTCTGGGCTAACAGCCCATTATGCCAAACCTATGCTCACCAAGTTTTGTCTTCAAAGTCTTTTCCGTTTAGGAGAAATGGCCATGTCATGATTGGTGATGTTTTGTACATTTGCAATAAGAATCCATTCGCCATCTGGTGGAATTTACCGGGACAGCGGAAAAATGACAAAAATTTGAAAATGTTATAAAACGGAAACCGAATGTCCGAGAGACTTTGTTCGATGACTTCCCGGAGGATCTGGCTCTGGTGCACGGCCCGCCGCTGTCCGCAAATTTTAAAAACATTCACGTACATTTGCAATATGGAGATTCTCATCAATCATACAACAAATGCCGAAAAGGGCCCTTCATGTATGCAACGTCCTTGTAGTTTCCCTTGTTGGCGGAACTTTCCCTCTTGTCGTGTCCTCTAAATGCAAGTTCTTGCATGCCCAAAAATGCAGCAGTGATGATAAGCCGCTTGAGAACATCCCTGTTTCTTCTTACTTTCTCGCTGTGTTGCGCAATTTAAATACGCAGACCTTCATAATCGATACAGCTTTTTTTCCCAGAAGCGTGAATCTGATGTGGGCATTTAGCTGAACAATCAATGTTCTTCAGGTCACTGTACCCACCTTTCGACCAATGGCTCAGACTTTCCAAAAAACATGCAAGGCCAGCAATACAGGCAGCTTGATGAAAGGCTCCCTGTTAACCAGCTATACTTTTAATACCAGTTGGTATTAAACACCCTCACCTTTTCATCCTTCTTCATGAAACTGATCTCAGGCAGAGGTCGACCCTCGCTTTAAATTCGCACCCTTTTCCATGTACCCGAGAGAATGAAAGGGGTTCTTCAACAATAAGTCCACAGCATTTTCAGCAGCGTTGGCCATTCTACAATTCTGGCAGAAAAAACTGCACACTCGCGCGGGTAGCTAGCTAACTACTGAAGTTAGCAAAGCAAATATAAATAATTTACACTGATTTCACACAAAAATTAAGTTCTAAAACCAAGAAAACTATTTATAATAACCCTATTCCATCTCCTGTAATTTGAAAAAACTAATTTGAATTGAATTAATATCCCAAAAATGCTCAACTGTCACTCTTCATCTCTATCCAACAATGTCACCAAGCTTCTCAACATATATAACCCCCATAATGCTCTGTGGCACAATCCCAATACAACACACTAGGTTCATTCTCTGATCCTAATTCTATGATTGGATCAACAACATGTCAGTTTATACTGCAAAAGCTTTGATTGGTTGGAGGACGTCCCCTGGAAGTGGTCATAATTACCATGTACCGTATGTCTATGGAAGTTGGTGAGGCCTACGAACTTCCAGGTTTTGTATTGAAGTCAATGTAGCCAGAGGAGGATGGAATCTTGCTGTCCTCCGGCTAAACCATGGTGCTACCACAGACAGCGCTGTTGAAGTTACTATAGGCCATTGCAAAACAGTGTATTTTAATAAATTATTTGGTGACATATGAGTATATTTAGTATAGTTTTATCTAAAAAGAACAACTTTAATGTTTCACTATTTTTATGAAATTTCATTGAGGGTGGTCTTCCCCTTCCTCTTCTGAGGAGCCTCCATTGCTCCAGTTCTCACTTGCTCCCTGTCCTCAGACAGGATGAACATTAGGATGTGCTGTGTTAGGGTCCAGAGTCACATCCACTGCATACCGCTGAATCCTTTTCATTTCAGGATCATACATCAACTTCTTCACTTCACTCCAGAGTGTCTCCTCCATCTAAAACACAGCAATGCTCAGGTTCCCTACACCCAGCCTGCGGTAAACACTTATCTCAGACCGGTCCTTTTGGGAGGAAGGCTGCAGAGGGATGGAGAGCTCTGGAGGAGGTGGAGGTGGTCCTCAGTGTTTGAGAGCTGTTCCAGCTCAGTGCTTCTCCTCTGTAGCTCAGTGATTTCCTGCTCCAGCTCTTTGATGAGCCCTTCAGGCTACTTCTCTGCTGATTTCTGCTTCTCTTCAACTACCTCAAAGACCTCAGCCTGGCTTGTCACAATGGAGCGCAATAGAGCAGTGAAGACCTGCACACTGTCTAATTCTTCCGGCGCCATACCCAAAATGTGTCCGGAAGAAATGGCAACAGTTTTATGGGCGCCCAACCACTTGTGCTATTATGTGTTTTTTTTCGCATTATTTGTAACTTATTTTGTACATAATCTTTCTGCAACCGTATCTTACTGCAAAAAAGAGCTTCTGGATATCAGGACAGAGATCACTCAACTCGGATTAGACAAAGATTTTTTCTACAACAAGGAGGGGCCGACATCCCCGTTATTTGCAAGAGGAAGCGATGCAGGTACAGAGGACAAAGGCCTTGTCAGGACCCGGAGAAGGCGAGTGGGAAAGCTGCCGTTGCCGTCAATACTACTCACCAACGTGCAATCATTGGACAATAAATTAGACGAGGTACAATCACGAATATCCTACCAACGGGACATCAAAAACTGTAATATCCTGTGTTTCACGGAATCGTGGCTGAATGACAACATGGATATTTAGCTAGCAGGATATACGCTGCACCGGCAAGATAGAATAGCACACTCCGGTAAGATGAAGGGGGGCGGTCTGTGCATATTTGTAAACAACAGCTGGTGCACGAAATCTAAGGAAGTCTCTAGATTTTACTTGCCTGAAGTAGAGTATATTGTGATAAATTGCAGGCCACACTACTTGCCTAGAGAGTTTTCAGCTATACTTTTCGTGGCTGTTTATTTACCACCACAGACAGATGCTGGCACTAAGACCGCACTCAGTCAGCTGTATAAGGAAATTAAAAAACAGGAAACCCCTCACCCAGAGGCAGCGCTCCTAGTGGCCGAATAATTTATTGCAGGGTAACTAAAATCAGTTCTACCAAATGTCTATCAACATGTTAAATGTGCAACCAGAGGGAAAAACATTCTAGATCACCTGTACTCCACACACAGAGACGCGTACAAAGCTCTCCCTCGCCCTCCATTTGGTAAATCTGACCACAACTCTATCCTCCTGATTCCTGCTGAGAAGCAAAAATTAAAGCAGGAAGCACCAGTGACTCTGTCTATAAAAAAGTGATCAGAAGAAGCAGATGCTAAACTACAGGACTGTTTTGCTATCACAGACTGGAACATGTTCCGGGATTCTTCCGATGGCATTGAGGAGTACACCACATCAGTCACTGGCTTTATCAATAAGTGCATTGAGGACGTCGTCCCCACAGTGACTGTATGTACATACCCCAACCAGAAGCCATGGATTACAGGAAACATTCGCACTGAGCTAAAGGGTAGAGCAGCCGCTTTCAAGGTGCGGGACTCTAACCCGGAAGCTTACAAGAATTCCTGCTATTCACTGCGACGAACCATCAAACAGGCAAAGCGTCAATACAGGGCTAAGATTGAATCATACTACACTGGCTCCGACGCTTGTCTTATGTGGCAGGGCTTGCAAACTATTACAGACTACAAAGGGAAGCACAGCTGTGAGCTGCCCAGTGACACGAGCCGTCCAGACGAGCTAAATCACTTCTATGCTCACTTCGAGGCAAGCAACACTAAAACATGCATGAGAGCATCAGCTGTTCTGTATGACTGTGTGATCACGCTCTCCGTAGCCGACGTGAGTAAGACCTTTAAACAGGTCAACATACACAAGGCTGCGGGGCCAGACGGATTACCAGGACGTGTGCTCCGGGCATGTGTTGACCAACTGGCAGGTGTCTTCACTGACATTTTCAACATGTCCCTGATTGAGTCTGTAATACCAACATGTTTCAAGCAGACTACCATAGTCCCTGTGCCCAAGAACACAAAGGCAACCTGCCTAAATGACTACAGACCCGTAGCACTTACGTCCGTAGCCATGAAGTGCTTTGAAAGGTTGGTAATGGCTCACATCAACACCATTATCCCAGAAACCCTAGACCCACTCCAATTTGTATACCGCCCAAACAGATCCACAGATGATGCAATGTCTATTGCACTCCACACTGCCCTTTCCCACCTGGACAAAAGGAACACGTATGTGAAAATGCCATTCATTGACTACAGCTCAATGTTCAACACCACAGTACCCTCAAAGCTCATCACTAAGCTAAGGATCCTGGGACTAAACACCTCCCTCTGCAGCTGGATCCTGGACTTCCTGATGGGCCGCCCCCAGGTGGTGAGAGTAGTTAGCAACACATCTGCCACGCTGATCCTCAACACTGGAGCTCCCCAGGGGTGCGTGCTCAGTCCCCTCCTGTACTCCCTTTTCACCCACGACTGCATGGCCAAGCACGACTTCAACACCATCATTAAGTTTGCAGACGACACAGCAGTGGTAGGCCTGATCAACGACGAGACAGCCTATAGGGAGGAGGTCAGAGACCTGGCCGGGTGGTGCCAGAATAACAACCTCTCCCTCAACGTGATCAAGACTAAGGAGATGATTGTGGACTACAGGAAAAGGAGGCCCGAGGACGCCCCCATTTTCATCGACGGGGCTGTAGTGGAGCAGGTTGAGAGCTTCAAGTTCCTTGGTGTCCACATAAACAACAAACTAGAATGGTCCAAACACACCAAGACAGTCGTGAAGAGGGCATGACAATGCCTATTCCCCCTCAGGTAACTAAAAAGATTTGGCATGGGTCCTGAGATCCTCAAAAGGTTCTATAGCTGCAACATCGAGAGCATCCTGACTGGTTGTATCACATCCTGGTATGGCAACTGCTCGACCTCTGACCGCAAGGCACTACAGAGGGTAGTGCGTACGGCCCAGTACATCACTGGGGCTAAGCTGCCTGCCATCCAGGACCTCTACACCAGGCGGTGTCAGACGAAGGCCCTAAAAATTGTCAAAGACCCCAGCCACCCCAGTCATAGACTGTTCTCTCTACTACCGCATGGCAAGCGGTACATACTACCTCAATTGGGCCGACCAACCTGTGCTCCCGCACATTGGCTAACCCGGCTATCTGCATTGTGTCCCGCCACCCACCACCCGCCAACCCCTCTTTTACGCTACTCTCTGTTCATCATATATGTATAGTCACTTTAACCATATCTACATGTACATACTACCTCAATTAGCCTGACTAACCGGTGTCTGTATGTAGCCTTGCTACTTTTATAGCCTCACTACTGTATATAGCCTGTATTTTTACTGTTTAATTTCTTTACTTACCTATTGTTCACCTAATACCTTTTTTGCACTATAGGTTAGCGCCTATATGTAAGCATTTCACTGTAAGGTCTACACCTGTTGTATTTGACGCACGTGACAAATAAACTTTGATTTGATTTGATCTCTCTATCTGCGTCTCTCTTGCTGAGCTCTACTGAGTGTTTGATATCCTGAACCTTCTTCAGGATCATCTGCTGTACTTCTGCCTCTGTCTTCCCCAGTTTAACATTTTTCTTTCCATACTCTAGTGATTTGTTTTCATGGACAAGACACAAACACACGTCTGGTCAGTCCGCCAGAACAGTTCCAGAGAGTTTGTCATGCTCCTTACACATCCTGTCTTCAAGGTTCTCCACAGGGTCATTCAGCTTGTGTCTGACGCTCTGATGAGACTGCAGGTGAGACACAGAATGAAATCAGACACTCCAGGCAGGACTTCAGGGCCTTGAGCTTTTTCCCAGTGTAGACATCACAGGCCACTTCTGCAGGTTTGGCAGGACATTGGTCTGGACTGCTGGTGTCTTTAACCGACTTACTGAACTGAGCAGCCATCTCAGAAATAAAAGTATTTACGTGAAGATCAAGTCTTCTGTAGAATTTCTCCTTACACATTGGACACTGGCACAGGTCAGTGGTATCCCAGTACCAGCTAATACATGTGGCATGATGGCATTTAAATAGATCTGGGAACAGGCTATTGCTCTCAATAGTTTCCACTCTAGAGTTGTTCAGATAGCATTATAATACTAGCCAATGTTGCTTACAGTTTCACCATCACATAGGAAATCACCTTCATACAGTCATCATGAAAACAGACATGAACACAGTAGTTAATCAGTTCATCTTTACCTGTCCAGGTAAATCTCTCTACTGACCTGTATGAGTGTGACTGACTGTTTTCACTGATCTTTCTATTTGTAGTATCACATGAGGCCCAGCAACTCTGTATGTAATTGTTTGAGAAAGATTGCTGAACAGTCGTAGGAACATTTTGCAGGGCTCTGGCAGTGCTCCTCCTTGCACAAAGGCGGAGGTAGCGGTCCTGCTGCTGGGCTGTTGCCCTCCTACGGCCTCCTCCACGTCTCCTGATGTACTGGCCTGTCTCCTGGTAGCGCCTCCACGCTCTGGACACTACGCTACACTACAGACACAGCAAACCTTCTTGCCACAGCTCGCATTGATGTGCCATCCTGGATGAGCTGCACTACCTGAGCCACTTGTGTGGGTTGTAGACTCCGTCTCATGCTACCACTAGAGTGAAAGCACCGCCAGCATTCAAAAGTGACCAAAACATCAGCCAGGAAGCATAGGAACTGAGAAGTGGTCTGTGGTCACCACCTGCAGAACCACTCCTTTATTGGGGGTGTCTTGCTAATTGCCTATAATTTCCACCTTTTGTCTATACCATTTGCACAACAGCATGTGAAATTTATTGTCAATCAGTGTTGCTTCCTAAGTGGACAGTTTGATTTCACAGAAGTGTGATTGACTTGGAGTTACATTGTGTTGTATAAGTGTTCCCTTTATTTTTTTGAGCAGTGTATATATATATACACGCATTCGGAAAGTATTCAGACCACTTAACCTTTTAAACATTTTATTCTAAAATGGATTAAACCGTTTTACCCCTCATCAATCTACACACAATACTCCATAATGACAAAGAAAAAACAGTTTTTTAGAAATGTTTGCTAAATTCTTAAAAATAAAAAACTGAAATAGCACATTTATGAAATAGCACAAGTATTCAGACTCTTTACTCAGTACTTTGTTGAAGCACCTTTGGCATCGATTGCAGCCTCGAGGCTTCTTGGGTATGATGCTACAAGCTTGGCACACCAGTATTTTCTTTATTTTTACTATTTTCTTAGTTCACTGAATTCTTTATGAGAGGATTACAGAAGCACACACACTCATGTTAGTTCCTCTGACAGGCAAGTGCTGATTTATGAGTCCAATTCCCTCAAACAGACACAGCCAGCAGTCACTACAGTGACTGTGTGAGTGAGTGAGTGAGTGAGTGTGTTGTACTCCCCTAGTGATTGATTATCCTGTCCGTCTTGTCTGTCATATTTTTTAAATGCAATCTCTCTCAACATGAAGAATGTGAGGCTCTAGAGAAAACAAACCCCTTGGTCCGTTTGTGTGCAACCAACTGTGTTTGAACCCAGGTTGTCTGCACACCACAATACTGTGTTGGCTCACTGAGCTAAAGCTCTGGGAGCTAACACAAGTYTTCAGGTCTCAGGCAAGGTTACTCATCATGCAAACTGTGTTCAACAACCTACCTCCCTCTTTGTATCCCAACTCTGCCTGTCTGTGTCCTGTCCTACTAGAACAGAACAGCCTCATTCATCATCAGGATTCATAAACAGTCAGAGGCGTCATGCCCATAGGGGGAACAGGGGCACGTGCCCCCTCAGATATGTCCTGTTATTTTTTTTAAATAATAATATTAATAATATTAATAACACAAAAAAAATGTTTCTCTGTAATACTACTAGCCATCTAGCAATTTGGCTTTTGCTAGTTGTCACGTCCTGACAATAGAAAGCCTGTATTTTCTATGGTAGAGTAGGTCACGGCGTGACTAAGGGTGTTTAGTCTAGTTTATTATTTCTATGTGGGGTTCTAGGTTTATTTTTCTATGTTGGTGTTTGTGTGTGATTCCCAATTAGAGGCAGCTGGTAATCGTTGTCTCTAATTGGGGATCATACTTAAGTTGCATTTTATCCACCTGTGGGTTATGGGATATTGTTTTAGTTGCCTGTTTGCACTACATTGTCATCACGGTTAGTTTATTCTTTATTTTGTTTTGTATTAGCTTAAGTTTCACTTTCATTAAAATATGTGGAACTCGAAGTACGCTGCGCCTTGGTCCGACCATCATTATTACGAACGACGTGACAGAATATCCCATCTACAAAGGACCAAGCAGCGTGCCCGGGAGGTAATGGCATCCTGGTCTTTGGAGGAGATTAGGGAGAGAACATCCTGGACTTGGGACGACATAATGGCAGGAGAGAAGAGCCTGTCATGGAAGCAGGCGGAAGCAGCGAAGGAGGAACAGCGACGAAGTCGGGGAGGAAGGCCACAGAAACCCCAATAACTTTTTTTTTGGGGGGGGGGGGCACATGGAGCAGTCGAAGGAGCCGAGGAGTGAACCAGAGCCAGTCTGGGAGAAGAAGGAAAATTTGGAGGAGAGAGAAATGGGAGCGTTGTTGAGTTGGTGGAGGATGCACAGATTTGGACTAAAGGAACGTGTTGTCAGTTTGGTGCCACCTGAGTCAGCTCCCCATACTCGTCCTGAGAAGTGTGTTAAAGTTCCGGGAACAATTGATGCCGGCTATACACACCAGGTCTCCAGTGCACCTTCACAGCCCAGTACGTCCTGTGCCAGCTCCTCGCACTTGACGTGCGAAGTGTGTTAAAGTTCTGGAACAATTGATGCCGGCTATACGCACCAGGTCTCCAGTGCACCTTCACAGCCCAGTACGTCCTGTGCCAGCTCCTCGCACTTGACGTGCGAAGTGTGTTAAAGCTCCGGTACCATTGATGCCGGCTATACGCACCAGGTCTCCAGTACGTCTCCACAGCCCGGTACGTCCTGTGCCTGCTCCTCGCACTCTCCCTCAAGTGCGCTTTCCCAGTCAGGTGCGGCCTGTTCCTGCTCCTCGCACTCTCCTTGAAGTGCGTGTCCCCAGTCCAGTACGTCCTGTACCTGCTCCTCGCACTCACCCTGAGGTGCATCTCCCCAGTCCAGTACGTCCTGTACCTGCTCCTCCCCGCACTCGCCCTGAAGTGCGTGTCACTAGTCTGGTGCCACCTGTACCGGCCCCACGCATCAGGCCTCTAGTGCGCCTCCCCAGTCCAGTACGTCCTGTACCTGCTCCTCCTTGCGCTCGCCCTGAGGTGCGTGTCACCAGCCCGGTACCACCAGTGCCGGCCCCACGCACCAGGCTGACCAGAGCTTCCGACGACAGTGCCTAGTCCAGAGCTTCCGGCGATGGTCCGGAACCTTCAACGGCGGTCCACAGTCCAGAAACTCCAACGACGGTCCACAGTCCGGAACCTCCTGAGACGGTTCACGGTCCGGAACCTCCTGAGACGGTCCACGGTCCGGAACCTCCTGAGACGGTCAATGGTCCGGAACCTCCTGCGACGGTCAACGGTTCGAAACCTCCAGCTCCATGGCCGAAGCCTTCCCCTGCGCCGATGCCCAGTCTAAGCACGGCGTCCAGTCCAGCTCCAAGGCCAGTATCTTCTTCTGCGTTGGTGCCCAGTCCAGGCACAGCGTCCAGTCCCGCTCCATGGCGGGAGCCTTCCCCTGCGCCGATGCCCAGTCCAGACAAAGGGTTCAGCCTGGGTCCATGGCTGGATCCGCAGGATGAGCGGGTACTTCGTCCTGCATCAGAGCCGCCCCCGATGCTGGCGGATGAGCGGGTAATTCGCCCCACACCAGAGCCGCTACCGACACTAGACACCCCCCCTAACCCTCCCTTTTTGTTTCAGGTTTTGCGGTCGGAGTCCGCACCTTTGGGGGGGGTACTGTCACGTCCTGACCATAGAAAGCCTGTATTTTCTATGGTAGAGTAGGTGAGGGCATAACTAAGGGTGTTTAGTCTATGTGGGGTTCTAGGTTTATTTTTCTATGTTGGTGTTTGTGTATGATTCCCAATTAGAGGCAGCTGGTAATCGTTGTCTCTAATTGGGGATCATACTTAAGTTGCATTTTTTCCACCTGTGGGTTATGGGATATTGTTTATGTTTAGTCGCTTGTTCGCACTACATTGTCATCACGGTTCATTTATTCTTTATTTTGTTTTGTATTAGCTTAAGTTTCCCTTTCATTAAAATATGTGGAACTCGAAGTACGCTGCGCCTTGGTCCGACCATCATTATTACGAACGACGTGACACTAGCCCAGATAGGTTCCCAAACTCCCAACCATAACTAGCTACCAAGAAACCATTTCAGGCTATCAATCAAGTTAGAGTAGCTAGTTTGTCTAACTATCTTAGCTGGCAAGGTTGGTAGACTTTATAAAAGCAAGCAATAGCTAAATATACTGAATAAGACTCACATTCTTTTCAATATTTTACCCAGATTTTAGCAGAGATGCAGAGAAACAAATGTTGTTTATTTTTTTTTAAAGAACCACCATTCAGGAAGATAGACAGCTCAAAAGGTCATATGCTGAAATGTTTTATATTTTTCACCTAGAATTAAGCATAATGATTGTGGCTCTAGATTGCAGGAAAAAGCTTATTCAGGTGTTTAAAAAATGCTAAATTCTTAAACTTACAGACCACCTCCAGACCACCCCCCAGCCATCCTCACGTACTTTGTGCCCCCTCCGATTTTTGCATGATGCCCCTGTAACACGTTTATGACGGCATGATGTTAGCTTTACGACACCTCTGTCAAGTCGTGTTTTATCGCCATTGCCCTGAAACATGAGGGGTGGGTGGGGGGTATTGGGTCGAAGCCTCTATCTGCAGTGTTTAATCAGTTACTGGAACACTCTCACAAATAAAAAGAGAAGAGCTGCTGGCAGAACTCCCCACTCCTGTTAAAGAGCCCCAGCCATCAAACCCCACTAATTAACCTTTTACTGCATTGGGCTAAATCAGGGTCACACAGAGTGATTCTTGGTAGTCCTAAACAAATCTACCTTGAAACAAAGAATACACCTCACACACAAGGTTATGAGCTTAAAAAAAGAAGACACCTGTACCATGTCATATACTGTACTGTATATACGCCATACTCTGTGTAGAGTATGGCGCCGACAGAGATGGTCGCCTAGCTTCGAATTCTTAGGAAATATGCAGTATTTTGTTTTTATAATGTATTACTTTTACATTGTTATCCCAGGAAATCTTAAGTCTTATTACATACAGCTGGGAAGAACTATTGGATATGAGAGCAACGTCAACTTACCAACATTATGACCAGGAATACGACTTTCCTGAAGCAGATCGTCTGTTCGGACCACCACTCAGGACAATGGAGCTAATTCCAGTAGGCGATCCAAAACAACAGCGATGCAGAAGGGGCAGACGAAGTGGCCACCTGGCCAGGCTCCGTAGACGGGCACATCGCACACCGCTACTGAGTATACTACTAGCCAATGTCCAGTCTCTTGACAACAAGGTAGACGAAATTCGAGCAAGGGTGCCTTCCAGAGAGACATCAGAGATTGTAACATTCTCTGTTTCCTGGAAACATCGCACTCTCGGAATATGTTGTCGGAATCGGTTCAGCCACCGGGCTTCTCCATGCATTGCGCCGACAGAGATAAACACCTCTCTGGGAAAAGAAAGGGTGGGGGTATATGCTTTATGATTAACGACTCATGGAATAATCATAACAACATACAGGAACTCAAGTCCTTCTGCTCACCCGATCTAGAATTCCTTACAATCAAGTGCCGGCCATTTTACCTACCAAGAGAATTCTCGTCAGTTATAGTCACAGCTGTGTACATTCCCCCTCAAGCAGACACCAAAACGGCCATCAAGGAACTTCACTGGACTATATGCAAACTGGAAACCATATATCCCGAGGCTGCATTTATTGTAGCTGGGGATATTAACAAAGCAAATTTGAGAAGTCTACGATCACTGCTACTCTAAATTCCACGATGCATACAAAGTCCTCCCCCGTCCTCCCTCGGCAAATCCGACCACGATGCCATCTTGCCCCTTCCGTCTTATAGGCTAAAATTCAAACAGGATGTACCAGTGACGAGAACCATTCAACGCTGGTCCGACCAATCTGAAGCCACGCTTTAATATTGTTTCGATCACGCAGACTGGAATATGTTCCGGTCAGCCTCAGAGAACGATATTGACCTATACTCTCACTCGATGAGTGCGTTTATAAAGAAGTGCATTGGAGATGTTGTACCCACTGTGACAATTAAAACCTACCGTAACCAGAAACCGTGGATGGATGGCGGCATTCGCACAAAACTGAAAGCGCAATCCACCGCATTCAACCATGGAAAGAGGTCTGGGATTATGTCTGAATATGAACAGTGTAGCTATTCCCTCTGTAAGACAATCAAACAATCGAAATGCCAGTACAGGGACAAGGTGGAATCGCAATTCAATGGCTCAGACACGAGACGTATGTAGCAGGGTCTACAGGAAATCACAGACTACAAAAAGAAATCCAGACACGTCACGGACACCGACGTCACGCTTCCAGAAAAACAAAACACCTTCTTTGCCCACTTTGAGGATAATACAGTGCCACCATCGCGGCCCACCATGGAGGTGTGTTGGGTCATTTTCCTGTAAAAAAAACAAATTATAGTCCCATTAAGTCCCACTCTGTCCCACTGGTAACTCTAATGAACTTATCCTTTGCAGCAGAGGTAACTCTGGGTCTTCTTGTGGCGGTCCTCATGAGAGCCAGTTTCATCATAGCGCTTGATGGTTTTTGCGACTGCACTTGAAGAAACTTTCAAAGTTCTTGAAATGTTCCGTATTGACTGACCTTCATGTCTTAAAGTAATGATGGACTGTCGTTTCTCATTGCTTATTTGAGCTGTTCTTGCCATAATATGTACTTGGTATTTTACCAAACAGGGCTATCTCCTGGATACCACCCCTACCTTGTCACAACACTGATTGGCTCAAACGCATTAAGAGGGAAAGAAATTCCACAAGTTAACTTTTCACAAGGCACAGCTGTTAATTGAAATGGCTTCCAGGTGAATAGCTCCTGAAGCTGGTTGAGAGAATGCCAAGAGTGTGCAAATCTGTCACCAATGCAAAGGGTTGCTACTTGATTCCATATGTGTTATTTCATAGTTTTGATGTCTTCACTATTATTCTACAATGTAGAAAATAGTAAAATTAAAAAAAAACTTGAATGAGTAGGTGTGTTCAAACTTTTGACTTGTACTGTATATTTTGTTATTAATTATGAAACTATAAAAAATATTAACAACATTCCACCCATAACGCCCAAGAGGGCGCTTTTGGTCATTGACTGAAGGAAAGGGCTACACTCTCAGGGCCTTTATAGCATGTGCACACACATGTACGCACCCATGTAGACATGCACACAGACACACACATACACACACCATTTCCCTGTTTTTCAGGGCTTTTATAGGAAAATCACTCTTCACAATTTGCTAGCTGCCATAAAAGTTGTGTTTCAGGTAGTGGTTGTGGGTGCAACACCACGACAACCCCACCAACATCCTGCTTTATGGCATATTGTAAAGTTGTTGGCACGACGACAGGGACAGTTACTTTTTATCCAGCTGCTAATTTAAGGATGGAAATTAAAGTTGTGAGTTAGATGGATAGCTGGGGACTGGGCCAAAGTGCCTAATGGAGAAAACACAGAGACCGTAAGAGGCATGCCAGGACTAGCACAGAAAAACATGACTGCAGTTGGCACTTCTGGTATTGAAAGTGAGGCAGATTTGTGTTGATGTGGATGGAGGACTTAGGACATTGCATGGTCTTATGTGTAACTCAGAAGCACAGTTGGACTGGACTCAGTTGTTTAGACGTAGCCAACCCTCCTCCTGGGGGAGCAGGATTTTGTTCCAGCCCTCCTGTGTCAGGTGTGTAAGTGTGGGGCTAGAGCAAAAAAAAAGCCTGCACATAGGGTTGGCCATCCCTGGTGTAAGAAATATACTGAGTGGTTTGCTCTGTGTAATTAAACAACTCAGGGGGACAGAGAGTTGGCAGTGTGTGTGTGTGTGTGTGTGTGTGTGTGTTGTGTGTGTGTGTGTGTGTGTTGTGTGTGTTGTGTGTTGTGTGTGTGTGTGGGTGTGTGTGTGTTTCAACCCCCTGTCCCCATCCCTATCCCCCTACACACACCCTGACAAGCACTTTCCAAACAAAACGAAGCAGGCAGGTTTATTAATAGGGTAATCCAGTCCTGATTAATGACCCTATAATCAGAGCTAACCTGCAGTAAATCAGCCTGAGATCAATACACACTTCCCCGCTCCGCCCTGCCCCACTCTGCTCTGTCATGTCCTGCTTTGCTCTGCTTCGCCCTATCCTGTTCTGCTTTGCCCTGTTCTGCTCTGTTCTTCTCTACCCTGCTCTGTCCTGTTCTTCTCTGCCCTGCTCTGCCCTTCTATGTTCTGCTCTGTTCTGCTCAGTCTACTCTACACTGCTCTGCTCTACTACACTATACTCTGCTCTGCTCTGCTCTACTCTACCCTGCTCTGCTTTGCTCTGCCCTGCTGCCACGGCCACCCCTTCTCTTCTCTCTGATTGATGGTCTAGTGCAGTCTGAAGAGATGGAGAGGGCCGGGGTGGTGATGATTGAGATCTATTGATTTAGACACCATTCAAAAGTATGATCTAATACATCCTGTTTAATAATGATATATATGTATGACTTGGTACAGTAGGCTATATGTTTGAATAAACAGTACATGGAACCTGAAATGAAGGTGCATGAACCTTTGGCTTTGAGGTCTCTGTATCTTCTCCCTTTAATAACTGCCTCCTCCTATTGCTAAAGGACTCTTTAAGTGCCTTATATGCAGTTTAGAGTTTATGCTGTATCTGTTTTACAGCTGGGATTACAAGTTTAGCTGTTCTCATTCTCACAGTTAATCAAAAACCGACCATGAAACCTTTCCTCAGAACATTCTGACCATTTCGCTGCAGTAATAGCTTGTGTGTGTGTGTGTGTGTGTGTGTGTGTGTGTGTGTGTGTGAGTGAAAGAGAGAGAGAGAGAGAGAGAGAGAGAGAGAGAGAGAGAGAGAGAGAGAGAGAGAGAGAGAGAGAGCGCGAGAATGTTTGTGTCCTCATGTTTAATAGTGACAAATGGGGATATTTGCCTCTTGCTGTGTTTGGGTGGTGTCCATCTCTGTCTCAGCACTGTCTTTCCCCTCATCCCCCTTTCCTCCCCCTTCCTCTACTTTCTTCCTAATTTCCTGTCCTCTACTCCTCTTTTCTCCACTTGTTCGAAGTAATTTTGACGTCTCTTGAGGCTCAGTCTATTCTCTCTACTTACACCCTTCCTTCTCTCCCCTTTTTCTTCTCTCCTCCCACAACCATCTCCCTCTCTCTTCATTAATCTTTTATTTTTTTCCGCTGCTGGTTGCTCTTTCTCCCTCTTTCTCTCTCATTCTCTCTCGCTCCCCTGAAATTCCGCTGATGAAGATGCAAACCTGACTGCACTTTCCAAACTGAATCTATTTCAAATTGAATAACAGTGAAATCAAACCAGGATTAAATCAAAACTGGCTCCTGTGCTGCTAGGAGGATGAGAAACGTCCCAAACGGCTCTCGGCAGAACCGGACAATCTGTAGTCAACTACATTAGAGGTGAAACCTGACCACCAGGAGCTGACTAAAGAGAACCGGGATGTGGGATGTGGGGGCAGGATGTCTTTTGACTGAACAAAAAGGATGCCTTTATTTGTGTTAATGGTCTAGCATAAGGTTTTCATACTAAAAGTGTTTCAGCCTGAATTTAAAATGGATTAAATTGCATTTTATTTGTCGCTGGCCTGCAAATTAATTAAAAAAATGTATAGCTGGAATGTCCTGAGGCAGGCCTAAATAAGTTCAGGAGTAAACATTTGCTTAATTGTAATGATGTGCGCTGAGAGTCGGGAAGCAAGTTCAGGGAGTGAGTGTTTTAATAAAAAATCACAACATAATACAAAATAAGAAACACGAACAACACACAGACATGACACAGAAACTGAAACAATGACGCCTGGGGAAGGAACCAAAGGGAGTGACATATATAGGGAAGGTACGTGACGGTACCCCTCCCCGGCGCGTTCGACTCCAGCCGCAGGACGCCAACCAAAGGGACGATCCCGGGGATCAGGAGCGGACCGGTCACCCCTGCTGATGCGCAGGAACCTGTCGCTGGCTGGGGCGCGGGAACCTGACAGACTGGCTGAGGCAGGGGAGCCTGGCGATCCGGCTGAGGCATGAGAGCCCGACGAGCTGGCTGAAGCAGGGGAGCCTGGCGATCCGGCTGAGTCATGAGAGCCTGATGAACCGACGGAGGCAGGGGAGCATGGCGATCTGTCTAAGGCTTGAGAGCCTGTAGCGGCTCCCGGACCCGACATCATTCCCACCGAAAAAACAAACAAACTCCCTGATACATCCCTTAGGAGAGGCGTCATTCTGTAATGATGGGCGCTGAGAGTCAGGAAGCAAGTTCAGGGAGTGAGTGTTTTAATAAATAAACACAACATAATACAAAATAAGAAACACGAACAACACACAGACATGACACAGAAACTGAAACAATGACGCCTGGGGAAGGAACCAAAGGGAGTGACATATTTAGGGAAGGTAATCAGTGAAGTGATGGAGTCCAGGTGAGTCTGAGGTATGCCTAACGCAGGTATGCGTAATGCTGGTGACAGGAGTGCGCCATAACAAGCAGCCTGGTGACCTAGAAATCACATAATTAGTTGCATGGACTCACTCTATGTGCAATAATAGTGTTTACATGATTTTTTTAATGACTACCTCATCTCTGTACCCCACACTTACAATTATCTGTAAGGTCCCTCAGTCGAGCATTGAATTTCAAACACAAATTCAACCAAAAAGACCAGGGAGGTTTTCCAATTCCTCGCAAAGAAGAGCACCTATTGATAGATTAGTAAAAAAAACACACACACATTGAATATCCCTTTGAACATGGTGAATCAATCAATCAAATGTATTTATAAATCCCATTTTACATCATCATCTGCACATCTATCAATCCAGTGTTATTTTGCTAAATTGAAATTACTTCGCTACTATGGCCTATTTATTGCTTTACCTCCTCACGCCATTTGCACACACTGTATATAGACTATTTTTTTCTATTGTGTTATTGACTGTACGTTTGTTTATTCCATGTGTAACTCTGTGTTGTTTGTGTCGCACTGCTTTGCTTTATCTTGGCCAGGTCGCAGTTGTGAATGAGAACTTGTTCTCAACTGGCCTACCTGGTTAAATAACATATGATGTCACAAAGTGCTGTACAGAAACCCAGCGTTAAACCCCAAACAGCAAGCAATGCAGATGTAGAAGCACGGTGGCTAGGAAAAACTCCCTAGAAAGGCAGGAACCTGGGAAGAAACCTAGAGAGGAACCAGGCTCTGAGGGGTGGCCAGTCCTCTTCTGGCTGTGCCGGGTGGAGATTATAACAGTATATGGCCAAGATGTTCAAACGTTCATAGATGACCAGCAGGGTCAAATAATAATAATCAGAGTGGTTGTAGAGGGTGCAACCTCAGGTGTAAATGTCAGTTGGCTTTTCATAGCCGATCATTCAGAGTTAGAGACAGCAGGTGCGGTAGGGAGAGAGAATCGAAAACAGCAGGTTCGGGACAAGGTAGCACGTCTGGTGAACAGGTCAGGGTTCCATTGCCGTGTAAAAGAGTGTGTGTGTGTGTGGGGGGCAATGCAAACAGTCTGGGTATACATTTGATTAGATGTTCAGGAGTCTTATGGCTTGGGGGTAGAAGCTGTTTAGAATCCTCTTGGACCTAGACTTGGCACTCCGGAACCGCTTGCCCCCACAATTTTTAGGGCCTTCCTCTGACATCGCCCGGTATAGAGGTCCTGGATGGCAGGAAGCTTGGCCCTAGTGATGTACTGGGCATTACACACTACCCTCAGTAGTGCCTTGCGGTTGGAGGCTGGGCTGTTGCCATTCCAGGCAGTGATGCAACCAGTCAGGATGCTCTCGATGGTGCAGCTGTAGAACCTTTTGAGGTTCTGAGGACCCATGCCAAATCTTTTCAGTCTCCTGAGGGGGAATAGGTGCTTGGACTATGTTAGTTTGTTGTTGATGTGGACGCCAAGGAACTTGAAGCTCTCAACCTGTTCCACTACAGCCCCATCGATGAGAATGGGGTGTGCTCAGTCCTCCTTTTTCTGTAGTCCACAATCATCTCCTTTGTCTTGATCACGTTGAGGGAGAGGTTGTTGTCCTTGAACCACACAGTCAGGTCTCTGACCTCCTCTCTACAGGCTGTCTTGTCGTTGTCGGTGATCAGGCCTACCACTGCTGTGTCATCAAACTTAATGATGGTGTTGGAGTCATGCCTGGCCGTGCAGTCATGAGTGAACAGGGAGTACAGCAGGGGACTGAGCATGCACGCATGAGGGGCCCCGTGTTGAGGATTAGTGTGGCGGATGTGTTGTTCCCTACCCTTACCACCTGGGGGTGGCCCGTCAGGAAGTCCAGGATCCAGTTGTAGAGGGAGGTGTTTAGTCCCAGGGTCCTTAGTGTAACAGATGTATATGTACTCTCCATGCGTTGTGTTTTCTCAAAATAAATCACTTCGGCCAGTGGTCCCAGTTGAGCATCATTTATTTCTGTTGTTAAATAGGAAACAGCACGTTAGTTGTGCAGGGCTTAACGATGTTGATGACTGTCGATGGCAAAATCCCTTGCATCACATTTTCCTACTGGGCGAACAAAATACAAAACTACAATACAAAATATAACGTGTAAATACCTGTTGTTAAATAGGAAACAGCACGTTAGTTGTGCAGGGCTTAACGATGTTGATGGCTGTCGATGGTAAAATCTGTAGCATGAAGACAACTGTGTTAGCAGTGGCTTATGTGACCATGACATCGGTGTATGCTAGCTAACACACTTATTTACAGCAATCATATGCCAAAGCACATCCCAGAAAGCCCCTCAATCCCTAACAGGTACCATATACCCACACATGTATAAATCAGTAACGTACAGCAAACTTGTACACATTGTAAAATAGAAAATAGAAAACAGTATTCAGAACGTGACCTACCCCTTGCATCACATTTTCCTACTGGGAAGACCTGACGTTCGCAATCTMCCCCTATCTGCAAGCGGGGCCAATCACAACACACCTTATTGTCATCAGAATTGAACTAACCAATAAGAATGCTTGAACATTAAATACACATTTCTTTAGAGGCAAGTGGAAACATAACCAACCCTGTTACATTTGCTTATTGATGAGCTTTTAGAGCACTATGATGTTGAACGCTGTGCTGTAGTCAATAGCATTCTCACATAGGTGTTCCTTTTGTTCAGGTGGGAAAGGGCAGTGTGGAGTGCAAAAGAGATTGCATCATCTGTGGATCTGTTAGGCAGGTATACAAATTAGATGGGGCTAGGGTTTCTGGGATAATGGTGTTGATGTGAGCCATGACCAGCCTTTCAAAGCACTTCATGGCTACAGACGTGAGTGCTACGGGTTTACAGTTAGGCAAGTTAGTGTTCTTGGGCACAGGGACTATGATCGTCTGCTTGAAACATGTTGGTATTATTACAGACAGGGAGAGGTTGAAAATGTCAGTGAAGACACCTGCCAGTTGGTCAGCGCTTGCTCGGAGTACACGTCTTGGTAATCCATCTGGCCCTGCGGCCTTGTGAATGTTGACCTGTTAAAAGGTCTTACTCACATCAGCTGCTGAGAGCGTGATCACACAGTCTTCCAGAACTGCTGATGCTCTCATGCATGTTTCAGTGTTACTTGCCTTAAAGCGAGCATAGAAGTAATTTAGCTTGTCTGGTAGGCTCGTGTCAGTGGGCAGCTTTTGGCTGTGCTTCCCTTTGTAGTCTGGAATAGTTTGCAAGCGCTGCTACGTCCGATGAGCGTCCGGAACCGGTGTAGTACGATTCGATCTTAGTCCTGTATTGATGCTTTGCCTGTTTGATGGTTCGTCTGAGGGCGTAGTGGGATTTCTCATAAGCTTCCGGGTTAGAGTCCCATCCTTGAAAGCAGCATTTTTACCCTTTAGCTCAGTGCGGATGTTGCCTGTAATCCATGTTTTCTGGTTGGGGTATGTACGTACAGTCACTGTGGGGACGACATCATCAATGCACTTTTTGATGAGGCCAGTAACTGATTTGGTGTACTCCTCAATGTCATTGGAAGAATCCCGGAACATATTCCAGTCTGTGCTTGCAAAACAGTCCTGTAGCTTAGCATCTGCTTCATCTGACCTCTTTTGTATTGACTGAGTCACTGGTGCCTTCTGCTATAATATTTGCTTGTAAGCAGGAATCAGGAGGATAGAATTAGGGTAAGATTTGCCAAATGGAGGTTGAGGGAGAGCTTTGTACACCTCTCTGTGTGTGGAGTAAAGGTGGTCTCGAGTTTTTTTCTCTCTGGTTGCACATTTAACATGCTGGTGGAAATTTGGTAAAACGGATTTAAGTTTCCCTGTATTAAAGTTCCCGGCCACTAGGAGCATTGCATCTGGATGAGTGTTTTCCTGTTTGCCTATGGCGGTATACAGCTCATTGAGTGCGGTCTTAATACTAGCATCAGTCTGTGGTGGTATGTCGACAGCTACGAAATATACAGATGACAACTCTCTTTGTAGATAGTGTGGTCTAGCTTATCATAAGATACTCTACCTCAGGTGAGCAAAACCTCAAGACTTCCTTAGATATCGTGCACCAGCTGTTGTTGACAAATATACAGACCTTCACCCCTTCTCTTACCAGAGGCTGCTGTTCTATCCTGCCGATACAGTGTAAAACCTGCCAGCTGTATGTTGTTCATGTCGTCGTTCAGCCACGACTCAGTGAAAAATAAGATATTACAGTTTTTAATGTCCTGTTGGTAGTTTAAACTTGCTCGTAGGTCATCGATTTTATTTTCCAATGATTGCATGTTTGCCAATAGAACGGATGCCAGTGGGGGTTTACTCGCTTGCCTATGAATTCTCAGAAGGCTGCCCGGCCTCCGACCCCTTTTTCTCTGTCTTCTCTTCACGCAAATGACTGGGATTTGGGCCTGTTCCCGGGAAATACAGTATTTCCTTCACGTCGGACTCATCAGACTCGTTAAAGGAAAAAGCTTCTACCAGTTCGTGGTGAGTAATCGCTGTTCTGATGTCCAAAAGTTATTTTCGGTCATAAGAGATGGTAGCAGCAACATTATGTACAAAATACGTTTTAAAAAAAAGTTAGAAACAATGCAAAAAACAAAACAAACAAAATAACACAGTTGGTTAGGAGAACGTAAAACGTCAGCCATCCTTTCCGACGCCATTCCACTGGCGCCATTCTACTGACCACTCTATGGATAGGGGAGATTCTCACCAACACAATGGTGTTCTATGACCTCCACAAATGTCACAAAACTCGTCTGAGGGTAACCGGTACCAGTTAAAAGAAAACATATATATATATACAGAAGATAGCCCTATTTGGTAAAAGACCAAGTATATATTATGGTAAGAACAGCTCAAATAAGCAAAGAGAAACGACAGTCCATCATTACTTTAAGACATGAAGGTCAGTCAATGCGGAACATTTCAAGAACTTTGAAAGTTTCTTCAAGTGCAGTCGCTTAAACCATCAAGCGCTATGATGAAACTGGCTCCCATGAGGCCCGCCACAGGAAAGGAAGACCCAGAGTTACCTCTGATGCAGAGGATAAGTTCATTAGAGTTACCATTCTCAGAAATTGTAGCCCAAATAAAGGCTTCACAGAGTTCAAGTAACAGACATATCTCAAAATCAACTGTTCAGAGGAGACTGTGTGAATTAGGCCTTCATGGTCAATTCCTGCAAAATAAACCACTACTAAAGGACACCAATAAGAAGAGACTTGCTTGGGCAAAGAAATACGAGCAATGAACATTAGACCGGTGGAAATCTGTCCTTTGGTCTTGTTGTGGAAGTCTTACACAGGGAAACTCGAAGTCAATCTTAAATGAATCATTGTTTATTTGTTAGCGTGCTGGAGAGGTTCCAACCAACTCAATGCACCATAGTACACATGTCAATCAGGAGCTCTGCCTGGGCAGTCCTAGCAGTTGTGTTATATACTGCTATACACAGACAAATTATATTTGCATGATTTAGCATCACTAATTAATCATTACCCTTTTGTTTCATTCATCCAAGATGGCGTAGCAGTCAGACGTCTTTGTCTTTTGTCCTGTCGTGTCCCTTGTATATATCTTTTTACATCTTTTTCTTCGCATATCTATTTAAAATATTTTCCTAAACCTCAACTTCTAAAAACTCTCCTGCAACCCGCCTCACCCAATGTGGCGTGGATCTGCTTTTTTCTAAAGTATTTCTATTTACTTCATATCTGGAATCCCTCAACTGAAGCTAGCCAGCTAACTACCTACCGGCTATCAGTTAGCAAACCATTGCTAGCGGTCATCAGCTAACATTTAGCCCCCACCATTTCTCCTTTACCCAAATCCAGATAGCTGATGTTCTGAAAGAGCTGCAAAATCTGGACCAGTACAAATCAGCTGGGCTAGACAATCTGGACCCTCTCTTTCTAAAATTATCTGCCGAAATTGTTGCAACCCCTATTACTAGCCTGTTCAACCTCTCTTTCGTATCGTCTGAGATTCCCAAAGATTGGAAAGCTGCCGCGGTCATCCCCCTCTTCAAAAGGGGTGACACTCTAGACCCAAACTGCTACAGACCTATATCTATCCTACCCTGTCTTTCTAAGGTCTTCGAAAGCCAAGTTAACAAACAGATTACCGACCATTTCGAATCCCACCGTACCTTCTCCGCTATGCAATCTGGTTTCAGAGCTGGTCATGGGTGCACCTCAGCCACGCTCAAGGTCCTAAACGACATCATAATCGCCATCGATAAGAGACATTACTGTGCAGCCGTATTCATCAATCTGGCCAAGGCTTTCGACTCTGTCAATCACCACATTCTTATTGGCAGACTCGACAGCCTTGGTTTCTCAAATGATTGCCTCGCCTGGTTTACCAACTACTTTTCTGATAGAGTTCAGTGTGCAAATCGGAGGGCCTGTTGTCCGGACCTCTGGCAGTCTCTATGTGGGTGCCACAGGGTTCAATCCTCGGGCCGACTCTCTTCTCTGTATACATCAATGATGTTGCTCTTGCTGCTGGTGATTCTCTGGTACACCTCTACGCAGACGACACCATTCTGTATACCTCTGGCCCCTCTTTGGACACTGTATTAACTAACCTCCAGACGAGCTTCAATGCCATACAACTCTCCTTCCGTGGCCTCCAACTGCTCTTAAACGCAAGTAAAACTAAATGCATGCTATTCAACCGATCACTGCCCGCACCTGCTCGCCCGTCCAGCATCACTTCTCTGGACGGCTCTGACTTAGAATATGTGGACAACTACAAATACCTAGGTGTATGGTTAGACTGTAAACTCTTCTTCCAGACTCACATTAAGCATCTCCAATCCAAAATGAAATTTAGAATCGGCTTCCTATTTCGCAACAAAGCATCCTTCACTCATGCTGCCAAACATACCCTCTTAAAACTAACCATCCTACCGATCCTCGACTTCGGTGATGTCATCTATAAAATAGCCTCCAACACTCTACTCAACAAACTGGATGCAGTCTATCACAGTGCCATCCGTTTTGTCACCAAAGCCACAAAAACTACCCACCATTGCGACCTGTATGCTCTTGTTGGTTGGCCCTCGCTTCATACTCGTCGCCAAACCTACTGGCTACAGGTTATCTACAAGTCTCTGCTAGGTAAAGCCCCGCCTTATCTCAGCTCACTGGTTACCATAGCAGCACCCACTCGTAGCACACGCGCCAGCACGCTCCAGCAGGTATATCTCACTGGTCACCCCCAAAGCCAATTGCTCCTTTGGTCGTCTTTCCTTCCAGTTCTCTGCTGCCAATGACTGGAACGAACTGCAAAAATCTCTGAAGCTGGAGACTCATATCTCCCTCACTAGCTTTAAGCACCAGCTGTCAGAGCAGCTCACAGATCACTGCACCTGTACATAGCCATCTGTAAACAGCCCATCTATCTACCTACCTCATCCCCATACAGTATATATTTATTTATCTTGCTCCTTTGCACCCCAGTATCTCTACTTGCACATTCATCTTCTGCACATCTACCATTCCAGTGTTTAATTGCTATATTGTAATTACTTCGCCACCATGGCCTATTTATTGCCTTAACTCCCTTATCTTACCTCATTTGCACTCACTGTATATAGATTTTTTGTTTTCTTTTGTACTACTGTATTATTGACTATGTTTTGTTTATTCCATGTGTAACTCTGTGTTGTTGTACGTGTCAAACTGCTTTGCTTTATCTTGGCCAGGTCGCAGTTGCAAATGAGAACTTGTTCTCAACTAGCCTACCTGGTTAAATAAAGGTGAAATAAAAAAATTAAATTAAATGTGACCGACCAATACTGGTTCATAACATGTGACAGACCAATACCTCACGAGGCTTCTTCTTTCTAAGCCGAGACCTTGAAATTGACATATCTTTTGTTTGTTCTCAAAACAAGGTCTGGGCATACTGCCAAATTGCAGCTACTGAGAGTGAGGATTTGTTCAGTCAGCCACTTGCATGAACACAGAAATTGGTTTATAGAACAGCACATAAATAGAACACAGAAATTAGTTATAAGAAAAGCACAAACATTAAAATTCCATTACAGTCTGATGAGACCAATTTTGAGATTTTTGGTTCCAACCACTGTGTCTTTGTGAGACGCAGAGTAGGTGAACGAATGATCTCTGCAAAATAAATATATATGGTGACAGAGGGCAACCTTATTTAACTTCATAGGGCTAGGCCCCTTTTTTCTCCACTTCCTGCCTGAATGACGTGCCCAAAGTAAACTGCCTGTAGCTCAGGCCTTGTAGCCAGGATATGCATATAATTGGTACCATTGGAAAGAAAACACTTTGAAGTTTGTATAAATGCTAAGATAATGTAGGAGAATATAGCACAATAGATATGGTAATAGAAAATCCAAAGAAAAACCAACTATAATCTTTTGTTTGAGAGACCATCCTCTTAGAAAGGCAAGAGAAAGGTCATATTGAAAATTAGCTCCCTGGATGCAATTCCTATGGCTTCCACAGGGTGTCAGCAGTCTATGTTAAAGGTTTCAGGCTTGTAACTTCAAAAACTAATAAGAAATAACAGTTTTAGTAGATTGACACAGTCTTGGAAATTCGTGTTTGCATGCGCCATGAAGACATTACGCACTTGCTAAAATCAATTTCCTATTGAACATAATTCTTTCTGAAATACATATTATAGTTTAATTACATTAGAGGGTATCTGTGGAGTAAATAGAAATGTATTTTGACTTGTTGAAACAAAGTTTAGGGATAGATTTTTGGATTCCTTTCTCTGCAAGTTGAATGAGTGGATACTCAAATCGATGGCGCCAACTAAATAGACTTTTGGGGATATAAAGAAGGATTTTATCTAACAAAACGACACAACATGTTATAGCTGGGACCCTTGGATGACAAATCAGAGGAAGATTTTCAAAAAGTAAGTGAATATTTAATCGTTATATGTGAATGTATGAAACCTGTGCTGGTGGAAAAATACTTTGATGTGGGGTGCCGTCCTCAAACAATCGCATGGCATGTTTTCGCTGTAATAGCTACTGTAAATCAGACAGTGCAGTTAGATTAAGAATTTAAGCTTTCAGCCGGTATAAGACATTTATTTTTACATAAATGTTTAAAATCCATAATATTTATCATTATTTATTTGAATTGCTCGACCTCCAGTTTCACCGGAGGTTGTCCTGCTAGCGGGACCCCTCCTCTTGACAATTCTCAGAGAAGAAAACGTTATTTATTATTTGATATAAAGGATTGTTGGACAGGACTTTCTTTTAACCATCTTATGAGAGACTCTCCAAAGTAAAAAAAATCCAGGCATTTACGCTGAAAATATATATAAATGCAACATGCAACAATTTCAAAGATTTTACAGAGTTACAGTTCATACGCGGAAATCAGTCAATTGAAATAAATTCATTAGGCCCTAATCTATGGATTTCACATGACTGGGAATACAGACATGCATCTGTTGGTCACAGATACCTTAAAAAAAGGTAGGGTAGTGGATCAGAAAACCAGTCAATATCTGATGTGACCAGCATTTGCCTCATGCAGCGCGAAACATCTCCTTTGCATAAAGTTGATCAGGCTTTTGATTGTGGCCTGTGGAATGTTGTCCCACTCCTCTTCAATGGCTGTGTGACATTGCTGGATATTGATGAGATCTTGAACACGCTGTCGTACACGTCATTCCAGAGTATTTCAAACATGCTCAATGGGTGACCTGTCTGGTGTGTATGCAGGTCATGGAAAAACGAGTGCATTTTCAGCTTCCGGGAATTGTGTACAGATTCTTGCTACATGGGGCCGTGCATCATCTTGCTGAAACATGAGGCGATGGTGGCGGATGAATGGCACAGCAATGAGCCTCAGGATTTCGACATGGTATCTCTGTGCATTCAAATTGCCATTGATAAAATGCAATTGTGTTCGTTGTCCGTAATTTATGCCTGCCCATACCATAATCCCACCGCCACCATGGGGCACACTGTTCACAACGTTGACATCAGCAAACTGCTCGCCCACACAACGCCATTCACGCTATCTGCTATCTGCCCGGTATAGTTGAAGCCGGGATTAATCCATGAAGAGCACACTTCTCCAGCATGCCAGTGGCCATCAAAGGTGCGCCTTGGCCCACTGAAGTCGGTTACAATGCCGAACTGGTCAAGAACGCAGATGAGCTTCCCTCAGACGGTTTCTGTCAGTTTGTGCAGAGATGTTTCGGTTGTGCAAACCCACAGTTTCATCAGCTGTCTGGGTGGCTAGACTCAGACGATCCCTCAGGTGAAGAAGCCGGATGTGGAGGTCCTGGGCTGGCGTGGTTACACGTGGTCTGTGGTTGTGAGGCTGGTTGGACATACCGCCAAATTTGTTAAAATGACATCGGAGGCAGCTTATGATAGAGAAATGAACATTCAATTCTCAGGTAACAGCTCTGGTGGACATTCCTGCAGTCAGCATTCCAATTGCACGCTCCCTCAAAACTTGAGGAATCTGTGATATTGTGTTGTGTGACAAAACTGCACATTTTAGAGTGGCCTTTTATTGTCCCCAATACAAGGTGCACCTGTGTAATGATCATGCTGTTTAATCAGCCTTTTGATATGCTACACCTGTCAGGTGGATGAATTATCATGGCAAAGGAAAAAAGCTCACTAACATGTAAACTAATTTGTGCAAAACATTTTAGAGAAATAATGTTTTTGTGCGTATGGAACATTTCTGAGATCTTTTGTTTTAGGTCATGAAACATGGGACAAACACTTACATGTTGTGTTTATATTTTTGTTCAATGTATAAACAGACGATAGACGTACTGTATCAAACACTTTCTCAAAAACTGCTATAAAGATTATACCTTGTTTCCCTGCATTGTCATAGTTTTCCATTATTTCTAGTAGTTGTCTAATCTTGTCCCCAATATGTCTTCCTTTTAAAGAATCCTGTCCAAATGTGATGAATAATGTCCAGAAGGACCTTTTTTATTCTATGAGCAATACATTTTGCCAATATTTTAGCATCCCAACCGATACCGTTTTAGTTTTTTGGGATGAAAATGGAATTGAATGACCTCTAAAAGCACACAGATAAGTGGGTCCGCTGAAAATGTATTGTGCAAGAATAAGTCTGTTATGAATTGTGTTTTTGTTGAGAAACTAGTGTGGTAGATGGGTTAAAAAAAGGGGGGAAAAAGTAGTGTCAGTCAATAAACCCTGGTTAAATTTCCAATATCCCCGCCCTCGTGGAAAGTCTGTCATAGTTACATTGAGGGCTATAAGCTGATGGTCTGATTGTATTGTATTTAGAATTTGATTATTATGAATGTTTTAAAAGAAGTTTGAATCGTCATTATTTGGTCCATATCATCAAGTAGTATATTCAAGCCAATTCACCTTCCTTGAGGATCTATTTTAACAGATTGTGCCTCAAGATTCAAATTGCTTTTGAATAGGATCATAACACCTTTTGAATTTCTTAACCGATGACTGAAATAGATTTTACCATCGCATTCTTTTCCCCAGATATTGAATGAGTTTCCTGAAGACAGCAAATATGTGAATCCTTTAGCCATGTAAAAACTGCTCGTCTTTTCTTATTATCAGCCAAACAATTGGAAATATAGCTAGCTATACTTAATTCACTGATTACCATGATGTGTTACATTTTATTTAAACATGGTCTCTTTTTTGCTTTCTTGAGTAAGGCAGCTCCAAAATGCAGGTGTTTCAGCCTAGCTCGGTGCTTTCTGTGGTGATGTGGCAGTCAGCGTAAAATACAGAGTGTAGGGGTTGGTAATGTTCTCTAGTTGCGCCGTGATTGGCTCAGGGTTCTGTCCCTCATGGGGACACTGCGTCACCGCAAAATCAACGGGGCGAGCTCCAAAATTCAACCCCTTGGTTGTTGCCATAGGTTTACATTAGAAGTGCCCATCCAAGACGGCTCAAGGTCATTGGCCACAGATGAAATGATGTAAAATCACATTACATCTACCCTAGCTTTGATTGCTCAAAATCATACTTTCAAAATCTTAGCTAGCAAGCTAGTCAAGTAATCATCATCATGAATCAAGATGACAATCTACTGGCAAATCCTTTTCAATCCTTGTCATATAAAACGTATCGGTACTCATCGGCCATTGGACATAAAAATAAAAGTTGGAACTCGCAAATTCAACAATGAATGGTTTGGAAGCAATCAGTGCCTAACTGCAAGCATGGCAAAGCGATCACTAGCCTGCTATTCAGTGGAGAGGGTGTGTGGTCCAAGTCTGGGTTTAAGGGTCTCTTTTATAATTTTAAAAGGATAAACATTCAGATGCAACACCATGGGCCAGAAAAGGTTGAATACATTGGCCATGCTGTCAATTCAGCATGACTTCTGCTGCGATCAAAACAACTGGAAACTCGTAACTGGGAAATCTCAGACTTCAGTGAGTTCAAGACAACTGGGAACTTGGAAAAAAATGTACTGGGAAAATACGTTTTTAATTGTCATCCAACTCGAAATTCCAAGTCGGGAATTCTGGCCTCTTTCTAAAGCTCTGACCTAAAGATCACTGAAGTCATGATTCAACCTTATTTTTCCGACTTCCCAGTTGGCTTGAAAGCACCATAAATCCAGAGAATACCAGACTTTGATGACAAAGTTTGATGACAAAATTTGCCCACAAGAAGGCCCGACGCGCCACCTTCCTGTTCAAGTGAGCACAGCACAACAAGGTGAGTTGAAAAATGTATTGTATGCTGCTGCATAAATGATTTAATATGCTAGGGAGATTTGGTTCCACCTCATAACTAAGCCTACTGTTCTAACTTGGTGGTGGACATGTAGGCTATAGCCTGTTTTAGAGAAATGTCATCTTTGAATATTGTAATAGCTTTCATTGTCTGCTTATATGCCCCCTTTATTTATCCTAAGGTTCAGACTTGGTGTACAGAGAGAATACTGTAAGAACGACCCATGTTCTGAACTCTGTCACTGTACATTTCAAAAGTGCTGCGTCCGTCTTAGCTCTCTAGTTAATGTCTTAATTAAAATTACGGATTGGTTCTTATCCGCTCATTGTTCCCTTATGCCATAGTTTGTACATCTTAATTGTCAGTAGAAACTACATTTGTTCAAGCAAGTCAGCCATATCAGCTATGTTTTTTAAAAAGGCAGTAAATGAGGCTGAATGAACTATTTCCCTGACAGACGAGGCTCCGCTGATAGCCATGTGTAACGGTGACAAGGATTCACTTGAAAAGAAAGCTCTACTGTTGGGACAACTTTATGTAGGCCCTAACAGTTTGTGGGCACCTTTTGTCACCGTTATAGTGCAATTCATGTATTGTTTAGTGTTATGTTGTGTTGTGTAGTGCCTTTGCTGGCAGGCATCCCCCCCAAAATTGGGGAGTTTGCCCCACCAGTATTTACATGCTAAAATCACCACTGAACACACTACATGATGTTTTCCACAAATGTCATGTTCGTATAACGTTATGATATTCATAGGATGTTCAGGACATCCAGTTGATAATGGAGGCACTTTTCATGTAATGTAAAAGATAGAGAATGTGAAAATAAGATAGAACGGGAGGAAAGAGACCGAGGAGGGACAAGAAGGGAAGAACAGGAAGAAAGGGTAGAGAAGAGAGAGCAGAGAGGACACACACCACACACAACACACACCACACACCACACCACACACACACACACACACACACACACTACCACACCACACACA